>NC_044350.1:13008567-13274630 GCF_007364275.1 Archocentrus centrarchus
CTGTCTTCTGACTGGCTGCACTGTGACCAATCAGACGCCCAGACCTCACCGTGGCAATCAAGATAGTGGCACGCTCTCTGTGGGCATCAGCAGGTCATCTGGAAATACCTGTTATGTTTTATCTCTCTGTGACACACGCACGCACACACACACACACACACACACACACACACACACACACACACAGCCTGATACACACACACCAGTATAACCTTTCTGCCTTGTCTCTGTCTCTCTAGGAAATTGCTGCATATCTCATCACTTTTGAGAAACATGATGAGTGGCTGACGACGTCGCCAAAAACCAGGTGAGGGGAGAGAGAGCAGACAGTGATTTCCACACACGTACAAACAGTATCGCTCAATCAGTTAGTGACTCACAGTGGTTTAATCTCAGTGACTGAGTGCCTGTGTTTGATTAAAACATTAGTGATGTACGTCGACTGTCTCCAAAGGGTCCTTCTAACGGCCTGCTCTACATGTAGAGAATGCTCTAGAACATGCTTGGACTGTAAAGCACCTAGTCAGCTGGAAATGGAGCATTAATGAATGTAAATGAATTAGGATAAGTGATGTATAATTCAAACGTAGGAGGGTGAGGGGGGTTTGTGTATATAAGATGGGGTGTGAACAGGGATTCACATGCCAGAACTGAATATTCATCGATCCGAATGAGCCATAAGCAGCTCTTTTCCTAGAACAGGGAGAGTTTATAGCTAGGAAAGTGAGTAGGAAGGAGGGGAAGAGAAAATAAAAGACTGAAGGAAAGGGCAGTGTGAATTATTGATAAATCACCTTATTGACATTTACTCTAGTTAATACAGATGTAAGTATAGCATTGAAAGAGAATGAAAAATGACAGAGATGGAGAAGAAGAAAGAAAAGAAGAAAGAAAAGTAAAGTAAAGTTAAGGAAGTGAAATGGTCACCCCATGGCCCCATTTCTGATTACTGACACCGCTGAAAGCCCCAGGATATGCCTCTGCGCTCCCATTGTGCCAGCTAAAGGACTCTTCTCAGGAGCAGCCGGAGGCCAGCAGCACAGTTTATGTTGTGGATGGATTTCTCATTGATTGGTTGTGCTGCCGTATAGCCTCAGTCTCCCAGCAGCAACAGCAGCAGCAGTCATATTGCTGTTATTGAGCAGCAGTTAGATATAATCCCATTTACACATGACATGAGGCACGATTAGAACAGATTACACCTAATCCCATCAGATGGAAAGATCAGCTAACGGAGCCTGTGACATTTACGTGCAGCGCATGCGTTTGTGCGTGCATGTGTGTGCGTGCCCTTGTATCCCTAAGTGCGCACATGTTTGCACACTTTTGGGGGGACCAATATTAAGATAACAATCAATGACCTTCATTTCTCCCCTCACTGAAATACCTCATTCTTTCAATGTAATGACTCCCCCCCACACACACACACGCACACACACACACACACTGGATTTACCCACTCTGTCTCTTTCTGTCATGCCCCCCCCCCCACCCAAAAAAAAAAAAAATTCCTCGCCTTCTCTGTTTTTGCTCTGCTACACTGTGGAACACTGGATATGCTTTTTATATCCCACACATCACAGCCTAGTTACAATCAATAGCATTTATGTCTGCTTGAATCAGAGGCCTTGTGAGCACCACGGGCACCGACCACGCGCCCCTATCAACACACACACACACGTATGAACCCACGCACATGTGCCGCCCACACACATGCACACACGCGCAAGCACACATCTGATCTCATCCATCTTCTCCATAACATAATTAGAATCAGCAGCTCTAAGATGACTCACGCTGCTCGAGACGGAGACTAAACTCGGCTTTGATGGGAGGGTGGGGGTCTCCACTCCACTAAGAAACTGGCAGGCTCACCCCAAAACAGAACAGATTTAAGGTGTCAAAGAAAATCAGCTCAAAGTAAATTCAATTTCACTACTCACAGTGTTCTGAGTAAATTGCAGTCATCTAAGTCCACATACATACATGAGGAAAAAAGGAAAGGAAAGGAGATTAGATGAAAGGAGAAGCAGGTTAAGATAGCAGCAGAGGGAACAAATGAGATGAGAAGATCAGAAAAGTGGAGAGGAGAATGGAGGTACCAAAGAAGCCTTAAAGAGAAAATGAAGAGATGGTATGATAAGAGGGATAAAGACTAGAGGTTGATGAAGACGAGGAGGACAGTAAGAGGAGGTGTATGAACGTGTGTTTGCGTGTGCATGACTGTGTGAGACAGAGAGCGAGAGCATTCGTGAGTATATGTTAGGTTATTGATTGTTAACGTGTCTGTTCTCGTTCTGTTGTGGTGAGATAAGGCAGAGAAAGCATTTTTCATCGTCCTACACACACACACACACACGCAGAACCACGCACACACACTTGTCCTTAATGTTTTAAAGTGTAATGATTGATTGCTGAGTAGCAGGTTTGACATTGAGCCCAAAGAATGCACGGCGGTAGGTCCTGCCACCTCTGATATTATTATAGCGTCTCTAGCTCACGTGTACACGTACATGCATGGCTCCTGGTGTGCACCTGTGTGTTTGTGTGTGAGCATCCCCATAGGTGTATAGAGAATGGGAGCTCAGAGGCCAATGTTCCTGCCATGCCAATAAATCACCCTACTAAAATATTAACATGTAGGAGCCAGAGTCTATGTATGAGAGGGGAGGGGGCACATGAGACCAGCTCACTTGACTGTGGAAGAGTAACACTGACGTCACTGTGTAAACCAGGAACATGTTTTTGCTTGTTTCAGTTGACAAATGCAGGAGATTTTTGATACTACTGGAAGTTTTGGAATACAGCACAAAAAAAAAAAAAAATTTCAGTTCAGTTTCCAGGGAGCAGTTTCAGAGACATTTTAACACATTTATTCTGAATGACCAACCTAATGTTTGACTACGTCTTTATCCTGTATCCCGTCAGACCTCAGAATGGCTCTATGATCCTCTACAACCGTAAAAAGGTGAAGTACAGGAAAGATGGGTACTGCTGGAAGAAAAGGAAAGATGGCAAGACCACCCGAGAGGATCACATGAAGCTGAAAGTCCAGGGAGTAGAGGTGAGAAGCTGCAGTGGAAAAACAAGTCAATGATGTTTTTTGCCGCTGAGTGTGGTTTCACTGCCAATCTCATCTCCAACTCACTCTCCTTCATTTTGAGGTGCCACATACGTGTAGCACAAATGAACACACGTGCTGAAGCTACAGGACAGTTTGTGACCTGGGAGCAAGTGGTGCCAATCTTTCTTTCTCTCTCTTCCTGCTCCTGTCCCTGTCTCAATCCCTCCCCCTGTCTCCTTCTCTCTCTCTCTCTCCCTCTCTCTCTGAAGGATAAGAGTGTGTTTGGCCTGAGGCCAGGAATGATGTCAATGCCTCCTTCAGCAGAACAGAGAGGGGTATCGATCCAGTCTCAAGGCAGCGTCTGTGCGTTTGTGTGTGAGTGCGCGTGTGTGTGTTTGAGTCACATCAGCTAGCTCAAAAAATTGATTATTCAGCAGGAATATACCAAGAGGTGAGAGGAGTGAGCATGCATGTGTTAGAAACAGAAAGAATGATTTGGGAAGGGGAGTGAAGGAGAGCTTGTGGGGAGGCACATGGATGCTTATGGAGGGCTCAGTAGTTTCACATTAAGGGGGAGCTGGAGACACAGACGTAAAAAGGAATAATTGAGATCAAGTATTCCCATTTGCAATTTACAGCTCCACACTCACATTGCGTTTCACATGCATTTCTCTGCAAATGTTCATGTTCACGTACTCAGGCACACACACAAGACCAGCGCGTCTCTTTCTGGTACTTGGTCAGTAATTGTTTATGTCACCGTTTCCCATGACCCCTCAAGCAAGCAAGTAAGCAGTGTGTAGAGCACGGGAATGATGGAATGGGGAAAGCAGCGAGATGAGCAGAGGAAGAGGAGGAGGAGGATGGGGAGCGGCAGGAAGCATGAGAGAAAAACATAACCCTGGATGGAGAGCCTCCTCATATCGAATGGAAATATATGGAAATGCACTCTGCCTTTGGCAAAACACACTTTAGATAGAGGGCGGGCTACTTCTGAGAAGAGGCAAAATGGCGAGAAAATACAAGTGTATGTGTATGTGTGTGTAAATGAGAAAGAAAACAGGACAAGTTTTAAGTGTGGATTATATACTGCCTGATTGCTGAGTATTTGCGTTTGTGTGCAATCTTGTCTATAAAAACAACCACTTTATGTGATGTGTGTGGGTGTGTTTGTGTGGGTGTGTGATTCTTGATTAACAACACTGCATGTGTTGACCTTGATAGAAGGCTTTTCAGCCATCATTTCATCCTTCTTCTGTCAAAAATCACAACCACTCACTTCATTAAGACTGCGTATTGATTCCTCAATACATTTTGAGTATTGACTAAAAAGTTTCCACTGCACAGATGATCAAAAACTGTCAAACTCCAAAACTGGAGTCTGACTTAATACACAGTCGGACTCTATATCTTGTTCTCTGATATCCTCCGATAAAATATTTACTGGAGTAAATCCTATTTTTCTGATTGTTCTGTACCAAGAAAAAATTACTTCTGGTATTACAAAATCATTTTGTTTTGGTAGTTTTGAAAAATCTATGGTATTCTACTGGCATCAGTTTAAAAAGAATTTCATACTCTGAACCTGTGCAGATCTGTATGTCACCTACCAAAATCACATATTTGTTCTGTTTCACACTTACTCTTGTATACACTATTTTGTACATGCACTATTTAAGCATCCCTCCCTGGATGAAGTCCATACTAAATCTTTTCCACACTGAGGCTCCACTTACACTTTGTGCTTTGCCCTCCTCCTCCTCCTCCTCCTCATCTTCTTTGTCCTCTTTACTGTTGCTGATCTGTCTTGCAATGTCTGTAAGCCGACAACACTGTAACTTTTTGTGAATTCCAAGTGGGTTATGCCTAGTCTTGCAGAGGCAGTAAATTTCACAATCACTTGTGCTATAATTGTCAGCATCAGATTTATGGTATTTTAGAAAAGACATTAGGAAAAAACGCATACAGCATGTTTGCAATTTTGTTTTAGCACCACAATCAATACAACCTAAGTGGGTGTAACCTAAGTTCTCCTCTCCTGTTCTTTCCTTCAGTGTTTTCTCCTCTTCTCCCTTTTCATTTTTGTCTTGCTCCCCCATCCCCCTTCTTTTCTCATTAACCAATGTAATCTCTTTTCCTCTCCTCTCCTCTCCTCTCCTCTCCTCTCCTCTCCTCTCCTCTCCTCTCCTCTCCTCTCCTCTCCTCTCCTCTCCTCTCCTCTCCTCTCCTCTCCTCTCCTCTCCTCTCCTCTCCTTTCCTCTCCTCTCCTCTCTATAGTGTCTGTATGGCTGCTACGTCCACTCCTCCATCATCCCCACTTTTCATCGTAGATGCTATTGGCTGCTGCAGGTAAGACCACTGCCCTTTCCCACCTTTCCTTATCTCACAGTATCTATACATATACAAAAAAAAAAACTAAAAGATTTCAACAGTATTTGTAACTTTGTGATAATTTGTTGTTCCTTGTCATTTAAAGCACCATATATTTGTCATTTTTGGGCTATTTCCCTTCACATTATTGCCGTTTCGCAGCATTTATTTCAGCTGTGTTAGTTTTTATTTAACATTCTACCTAAAAAAAAAGGACTGCTAGAAATTATGTAGTATATCATTAGTTTTACACAGAGTTTCACCTGTTAAATTTTCAAAACAAAACACTAAGCTAAACCATAAACCAGCAATAAAAGTCCTCCTCTTCTGAATTAATGAGGCAGACTCGGACTGCTGGAAATACTGTCACAAAACTGGGCTTGTAATAAAACTTAATGTTGTTTGGCCAAAAGGAGTTTCCTACACACACAATTAGACCGCTGGACTACACCTAGAATAGGCTAGACATCTATAATAGATCATATACGATGCCATACCTTGTAGAGTAGTAAAAACATTTCTTCTCCAGAAGCTGACTGTAACTTCCCGAGCACAGTGTGATACCTAACTCTGAGACTCAATGCTTATAGTGAGCATAAAGCACTCAGGCACTAGTCTCTATGTGGTCTTCTCCAAGAAAACACCCCAGAGTTACAAACAACACACAACCTGCTCTCACAAACGTGCACGCACACATGGACGCATGTACAGATGTCTAGTGTGTATGAAAGCATGTTGCTTTTCAACAGAGATGTTGGACTCACTCTGCTGCTCATGTAAGAGACAGCAGAGAGCAGCATTTGTGTGCGCAGTCCCCCTCACACAGGTCTCACTCTCTCTTTTGGGACATACAGTCACCAGGACCTCATCATCTTCAGATGACAGGCTACATGATTAATCGTAAACATGTCCGCATATATATATATATATATATATATATATATATATATATATACGGCCTCTCTCTCTTCATCTCTCTCTCTGTCTGTTTTCAAAGAAAATAGTGATTGAATACCAAGCTATGGAAATGTAAAATATGGAAATGTATACTTATTTATTCATTCATTGCCAGAATTTCCTGCATAATTTGTCACATTAAATTTACAAGAAAATTCCAGCCATCAGCGTAAATTGAACATGCCCTTACCCAATAAATTTTTTGCAGCATGCCTCACCAGTTAGACTCTTGCAGTCTCAAATTTTGAAGGGAAAATTAACTTTCTTTATCTTTAATGTGCCATTTTCTGCTCTTTGCACATATATCAAAATACATCAGTGAAAATGGTCATACATCAGTCTAGGAGTGCTGTTGTATTGCACAGTGAGGCGCTGTAGCAGCCTACTGTGCTATCCTCTTTTGGAGAGAAAAGTGTTCCACCTCAGCAGGTCCTCCCCTCACCTGAGTCTCTCTACTGAATCTTTCATCAAGAGGAGCTTCTCTCTCTAACACACACACATACACATACACATACACATACATGCATGCATGCAAGTGAATGCACTTGTTGAATCATTCATGGGGTAGAAATTCCATAGGTCTGCCGGTGACCTGCAGTATAGTGAGAATTGTTCTCTCACTTTGTTTCTCTCATTTTCCCTTTCTCTATAGAAACATCACACACACACACACACACACACACACATACACAGTGCAGGGTTAGAGAGAGTGATGAGTGGGCTCAGGCTTTTAAATCTTTTATGGGCAGGTGAGAGACTCTTATCTGACACGCTATGTCCGACCTCCCTATCCTCCACTTTCTCTTTCACTTTCCTTCTACAGTTCTCCTCCCATTAGTCCTTAGATTAATAGTGGCTATCTTTTTTTATTCTCCCCCATATGTGAGAAAACAGACAGTGAAATAAAGAGCTTATGCCACATGTGTGCATGTCTTTTGTTTGTGTTCCCTTTTTGTTTGCTAGAACCCAGACATTGTGCTGGTGCACTACCTGAATGTACCGGCAGTGGATGATAGCGGGAAACCATGCGGCCCTGTCCTCTGCTCCATCAACACTGACAGGAAAGAGTGGGCAAAGTGGAGCAAGGAGGAGCTCATTGGACAACTCAAGCCCATGTGTGAGTTATCTCTACATCAGCACTTACATGACCTTCCTCCTACTCTCAAGCACTCAAGTTTTAGCCCTCATGCTTTTACTAAATTTGGGAGTATGGCTAACCCTGGGTGAATATCATTTCTACTCGTCATAATACCAGCAAAGATGTTGAAGAACCCAGACAAGCATGAAAATGAATCAGTAGACAGTTAGTGTGGAACATCTAAAACAAAGATCATTTGGTTCACTGGCTTGTTTTTATCCTTGGCAGCAGAATCGAGTCCCATCTGGAGCTGTGCCATCACTTATCAAAAGAGACAACAGGTGTTGCAGCGGTTCATTGTTGATCATATGGGAGTTTCTCTCTTGAATTGAGGAGAAATGTAGAAAAGGATTAATGGTTCGCACACTTATTGAGCCAATGAAACACTGGGAGGCACCTGTGATCGGTCACTTTATTGAGGAGAAATATGTAATGTAACTGAAGCAGCCCACTGATTATTCCTTATTGTAAAGATAAATCAGTGATCCGATAAAGAAGAGTGAATGTGCCAAAAATGCTTTAATAATTACATTATATTAATTAACATGTAAATAAATGAAAATTATATGTGTACTCTCATTAAACACAATCCTGTTCTTTAAAGAGCCACTGTATTAAGATCTATATGCTACATATTTTCAATTTGGCTTTATACAGCTATTTCTATACTTTTTTTGTTGGCCTCCAACAGTCAACGCCATGCTGCCACCTAGAGGCAAATACAAATTGCAACCAGGAAAGCGAGGGATTGAGGGAAAGGAGATGGGGTGCCTGAAATATCCATCATGTATTATTCATAAATGAGCATCAGGGAGTAGATAACTCCAGTACACACACTAACACACATATACACACACAGATTTAATCACGCCCATCTTTTGATCTGGTTTGGAGGGGCAAATAAGGACAGCTGCCCAAAACTAAGTGGCTTGTTGACTTAAGTACTGCTTCATTTCTCCTTCTCGCTTCTCCACATGTCCTAATTTGTTCACACCGCTCTCTGCTTTTTTCGTCTTCCAGCGCTTCTGGTTTGATCACTGACTTGATCCCTCTGTGGTCAAAGGGGTTTTTATTGGCATTAGGCCTCTGACACTTAAACTGTTTGGTGTTTGTTATTCCCTCTGAAAAATGAGCTGGCTACATATTGAAACTCTAAATGAATACACCTAGTTTGAAGTTTGGAAATATCTCTGGGTATTAAATATCTTGCCAAAGAACCAACTTGTGCATTTTGCATGCCCTTAAAGTTTTTGAACACTTGTGCATTAGCAGCAGTTGTATCAAGAGTCTTCATGAAGTCAGTTTTCAGTGTAGATTCTAAACACTGGAGGGTGCCATTACACACTGTCAGATGTATGTGAGGTAATGCTATGCTACTAGAAAATTTGAGCATATGAAAGAACAGAATATGATGGTAGATGTTTGGTTCTTTGTTTTGATGTCTCTTCTGTCAGGTGCTGGAAGCAGCCTTCATCAAAAATGTTCCAGTGTCAAGCAGCGCATCATCTCCTCCAAGCAGGAGTCAGGAGCAGCAGCGGGAGGGGGAACTGCAGTTGGTACCAATGTAGCAGCGGGCCAGAGAGCTGAGGAAGCAGATGGCACAGAGGTCCAGAACAGTGATGTATCAGAGGGCCAGACAGAGCCCAGTTCTGGAGGGGGGAGGAGCAGAGCAGGTGGAGGAGAGAGGAGGAATGGCAGGATAACCAAACCCTCTTTACTCCCACAGAGCAGCATGGAGGTGTCTTCTTCTACTTCCACCAACCAGGTGGAGGTCCCTGACACCACCCAAAGCTCCCCATTGTCAATCACCAGTGACATGGCTGACAGTCCTGCTCTTGCCATCGGGGCTGGCTTATCACAGAGCACAGCTGTGTTCATGTCTGAGGTCACCACGCTCACTGGGGATTCTGTGTACTCCGCTGGCCACACCCACCTGCTGGCAGCTACCCATGAGAGTACTACTGCTGGGATTCTGTTAGCTGTTGCCCCTGAAAACCAGAGGTTTGCATCATTTCCTGGTGGAGTAGGATTAGGGGAGGGAGGAGAGTTGGTTCTGTCCAGCTCTTTAGACTCTGGGGGAGCAGTCAGCCTTCCTGAGACCACCATGACCTTTGACCCCGATTGTTTCCTCAACAACCCCAAGCAAGGCCAGACATATGGAGGAGGTGGAGGGAAAACTGAGGGGTGTAACGGTGATGATGGAGGTCTCCACTGTTCCTCTAATGGCTTTGTCTACAGCCCAACCCTCGTCAACAACATCAAGACGGAAGCTACACCCCTTGAACAACCGCTGTCCACTCAGAGTAGCTATGTAGGAGAAGGAGCTGGCCTCAGCCCCAGCACCACGCTGGAGCAAATGGATTTCAGTGCCGTCATGTCATCAGCCTGTGTCCCAACCCTGACCCAGCCTTCACACCATCCTTCCCCGAGTCTCTTCCTCCAGGCCTCCCCTCAAACAAGTCAACCTTCGCAGCTGCAGACTAACGGTACTGAGGCAACCCAGGAATCCGGTGAGGCCCAGGCTTACATAGGCCTGCCCACAGTGCCAACAGACTCTCCAGTCACCAATGGAGACTCACATACACACCTCCACCAAGCCAGCACAGACCAGCAGGCCCTGTGTGCAAGGAATGGGAAAGGAGCACCAGTGGGTTCCTTTCCTCTGACACCGCAGGATACGACCGTTGACCAGTCAGGCAGCAGGGGACACCAAGAGGTCGGGGGTTTAGAGAAGCCTGCTGAGAATGGAGGCGAGTTACTGCTCAAAACTGGGGATCCTCATGAGGCTTATGCAAGTGTGGACACCGAGCACTACCTCCAGCCTACAGATGACAACAGAGGAGAGGAAGGCGGAGGAGGTGGTGGAGGGGGAGGGGGAGGGGAAAATGAGATTCTCTGTAATGGTGTAAGCTTGTCAGGGGCAAGCAGTTCAGTGGTGGCCAGTCCTCAGTCAATAGCTGCAGGAGCAGCCATTGAGGGGGCACTCTACAGCTCTCCACTTCCTCAGCAAGGTGGGGGGGTGTCAGCTGCAACAGCTGGAGCAGGAGCAGCCATCAGTCTGGAAGGCTTTGAGGCTTCATTTGGAAGCCAGTTTTCTGATCTCATCAATGATTTCATCTCAGTTGAAGGGTCTGGGAATGGGGTGGGGGCAGCTGTCAATGGGGTTCTGATGCCCCAGGAGGGGGCAGCAGGAGAGGAGCAGGGCACAGGAGCAGGCCACTTGCAGGGCTCTGAGGTGGAGCAGGGAGCTCTGGGATTGCTTCAGGAGACTGGGAGGCTGTTTGGTGTGACAGACTACTCCCCAGAGTGGTCTTATCCAGAGGTTAGTAAACCCAAGTTAATTATCATTATTTACTCATAATTGGTCCCTACAGTGAAATTAGTCTTTGCAGCACATGACTGAAGGTAGCTTGTACTGATGTTAAATGCTGAAATCATGCTGAGCACAATTTGTACTGCCAGCTTGGCTGTGTGGTCATTAAGGAGGCAGAATATTTCAGACTCAGCTGACTGGATTTTGATGAAATTTCGATATTTAACTGATTCTTCAGGATGGCCTCGTTAATTTTTCCATGTACCATTTCTAATATCCCAGACACCAGTTCTGTGGTTTAATTACAGTGAAACTTGTGATAACATTGCATCTTGCTAGCATCATTTCCAAAAACTGCCAAATTTTATGGAGGACTGAAACTGCCAAAATTAAAAATAAAACATAAACATTGATTTAAATGCCTCATGAATTACTTTATAAATTGTAGCATAAATTGATATTTTAGTTTTAATTTGCTTCTGCCTTTAAATACCTTTGATTTAATCATTCTCTATTTTTATTTTTATTAAAAATTCCAGACATGACAGTATAAATATGTGCATTTTAAAATTAGTTATAAAGCAAATATCAGTTTAGTTTACAGTTTATTAAGAACCTGTTGTGCACACTTCTAATCTTACTTTTGATACATTTAAAGGCATATTTTTATTTATTTAATTTATTTAGTTTATTATTTTGGCAGTTTTGGTCCTTCAAGTCTGCACACTTGTTGTAACTTAATTTCACTAATGTGTTTCTACAGCTTTTATTTTGGTCATCAGCAACACATCCTTTTCAGTTTTAAGTTTCTTGAAAAAATAAATAAATAAAACAACAGTTTTCTCCAAAAGCCAATGAATCCTTTTTGCACCAGTTGCCTCCTTAATTTTTTTCAGCAATGATGATCTTTATGGCAGGAACATGACAGTTTAATTCAGACAGTTCAAGTTAATTTGTTATACTTTGATGTAAGGAGTAGAACAGCCTCTAGGGGCTGCTAGCACTGATGGATCTGTCATCGTCAAAGTAGTAGGTAGCCTACTTTGTAAATGAAGAAGAATGAAGAAGAAAGTAAATATTTAGGCCCCTGTGTCTCGGACATTTGTCTTAGTCACAGATGGGATTTTGATAGAAAGACATTTGCTAGGCATTCTATGCATATATGATAGCACACTAACACACATACACATCAAGTGAAGTGTCTCATAAGACTCTTGTTTAAACTTATGCTTAGTAGCAGTTTCCTATAGGCAAGAAAAACCTACACTGTGATATTAGTCTGAGACCTTTACTTGTCCGCTGCAGGGTGGCGTGAAGGTGCTCATAACAGGTCCATGGTTGGAGTCAAGCAGTGAGTACAGCTGTCTTTTTGACCACATCAGCGTCCCTGCTGCCCTCATTCAGCCGGGGGTGCTGCGCTGCTACTGTCCAGGTAACACACCTGTGTATGCGCAGACTCTCACACAACTCACACTTTCCTTTATTTACAAATTCAAACCTTATTCTAGCCTTCATAATAAGTAGGTTTTAAACAAAAGAAACAAAAGAACCAGGAGATATGTTCTTTTTAATATAAGAAGAAAAGATGATAGAAATTAGTACAGTTTTTTTTTTTTTTTTTTAGGATATAGTAAATGATACTTGACTCCTTTCAGGCTGTATGATCAGTGTGATTGGGGTAAAGTGTGAGGCAAACACTGTCTCGCATAAGCAGCTTTCACAATTCACAGTGTATAATCTATGGTTGACTAACTTACTTTCCTAAAGTTAGCATTTGATATTCACCTTCACCAAGAGGTTCATCTCGTGCAGACACACTCCAACACTTTGACCAACACTTTTCTGATATCCATCTATTTCCAGCCCATGACACGGGACTAGTGATGCTGCAGGTAGCTATGGGCGGTGAGGTCATCTCTTCCTCTGTGGTGTTTGAATACAAGGCACGGGACCTTCCAGCCCTCCCATCTTCTCAGCACGACTGGCTGTCCCTGGATGGTGAGAACAACTATCCATGTGTATTGTCAGTTATATTTGTTCCACTGACACCGCAAACACAATGGCTTTTGCGTATAACTGATGCATTGCGTACAGTGAATATTGAGTATAAACCTGAATTTTTAAAACACAAAAAAATAGGTGCTCCTTATCTTTATGTTGAACCTGTTGTGTGTGTGTGATGCTGCCACTTTGCTCCTCTGTTCTATTTTCTGATTCTCATATCCTGCTGTGATGGGGTTTTTTTCTGTAATCAGTGAAGTGCTGACCAGTTTCTCCCACTGTTTGTCTTTAGTGTGTTCTTCTGTTCCAGCAAGCAGTTTTTCTGTCATCCTCCTGCCTGCATGTAAATTGACTTGAGAAGTATATTGTTTCAATGCCTGTTGTTTGAGTAGTGTGAGCATATACCAGTGTCTTTCATCTTAGTTGACAACATTCATAGACAACATTCAGCTTTGCCTTGTTCAATTTGTTTAGGGCAAACTCGCTTATTATAGAGTCCACTGCCAGTGTTTGCATAAAAGATTGTTTTGTTTAGGCTTTAGATGTTGTTCTTGTTTGAATTTAAAAAGAACTTTAAGATGATAGAGGGCAATTAAACTTTCGTTGAGCGCTGGGGGGGATTGGTTGCAAATGTCTGCACAGCTTCTGTGTGCAAATATATCTCCTGATGCAACTGCATCTCGGAAATACACGGGTCTCCTCGGTAAAGGCATGTCCTGGGTCTGTGTTCGCCCCCGTCTCTGCGTTGCGCAATGCGGCAATGCGGCTCTTCACAGCAGGATGGCTGTTTTGCTAGAATGAAGGGCAAGGACACAAAGGCACAAACGCGGACCATTTGACAGTCAAAATGCTGGGCACCGCTGGCAGTGGCGCTGTGCAGCCTCACCGACGCTATATATAGGCTCTGCGTGTTTGAGCGGAGATAGCGAGACTGGGTGCGTTTCCCCCTTCGTGTCCTTTGTTTGGCCTCAAATGTGAATCAGAGTCTCAAAGTACGGGAAACATACAGATAAATAACTGTAATCAAACACGCGTCAGCACATAACTTTGTCACATGCTATTGCTCCTGTTGTACGGATGACGACCGAGCCTCCTGCAGCTCCGGGTCTGGCGGGCGGATTTGAAGCTCTGCTTTCTCAGACACAACGTGGAGACTGCTCACTCCCCCTCTCTCCCTCTCTCTGTCTTTCTCTCTCTTGCTCTCTCCCGCTTTCTCGTTCTCTCCCTGCGCTTAGCTGTGTTTTGCACGGTTGGAGTAGCAACGTGTGAGTCGCACACTTCAAACTCACGGGGTTGAAGCGGGAACAAGAACAAAGAGAGAAGCAGATAGAGAAAGGCTCGCTGTTTGGGTTCGTAGCTTATTTGATTTTTTTTTTTTTTTTTAACTGACGGTAACTCCACGACGCGCTCTTTTACTGGCGTCCAGGTTGTGTTGTTTATAGCTCAGTTAAGTTTTGTTTGGCTTTTTATGTTTTGCTTTTTTTTTTTTTTTTGTCATGTTGGTGTAGATGGACAAACGTTTCTCTTTCTTTAATGCAAAGCTGTGGAGCCTCTGCTATCGTTTTGCATCCCACATTTCTGTCAAAGTATTTTTAAGGTAGCCTCCATGTGGTGCCCTGCCAGTCGATTTCAGACAAATGCAGATAAAGATGCCACACGATGCTGTCACGTTGCTTTCCTAGTCTTTTTGAGTTGAGTTGCAGAATCGAGGATTAAGTATGTGTAGCATCTTTAGTTGATCTGTTCGTTTTCAGCACCACCAGGAGTGGACAGTTCCTCTGAACACTAACAACAAATGAAAGCAAGCTCATGTGGGGGCCCTGATGACAACAAGCATACAGAAGAGTGTGGGGATGCTTATCACAGATATTTTTGACATGTTTGCTTCTGAAAGTTCCTCTACATTGATCATTTGCCCAAAAGGGTGTGTTTAATTCTCAGTGATCCGCATGCAACAAAAATCATACTGAATCCAGCATTTAGTATAAAAAGCCTTTATTTTTAGGTGGATTTTTTTTTTTTTAAAGACTTAGGTGAGTCACTTGTCTTGTGATGTTACTTGTAATTGGTCATTGGTTATTGGGCAAAAGCAAAAAGAAAATGGGAAATTTTAAAGGAACATAGAAAGTGTATACAGCCGTTGGGTAAATCTACAGATACCCCAGATAATGATTGTCAAGCAAACTTTGAAATGCAGAAAGGAAAAGAATTCAATAGAAAATGTGTCATTAGAATGCAAATGCAATTTCTTACTGGCCAATTAAAACCATATACGCAATTATTACACACAAAATAAACTGTTTATTAGATAATGTAATAACATGTTAGTCATATTAGTCATTAATCACTACATTCCATTTAAATTACTACTACTAATAATAGCAGCAGTAATAATAATGGCATGTAGAAAAATTAACTGCAAAATAATAAACACAAGAATTTACCAACCAGTTATAAAGTGGAATAAAATGACCTATTTAATTGCCTATTTTCAGTTAATATCTTCAGCTTCATGGTGTTTTTTTTTTTGTTTTTTTTTATTGTATTAGCTTATTTAATTAGCTTTTTCTGTTCTTCTAAAATGTGTTTTTCAGAGCGTGTGTGGGTGTGTGGCCAGAGGTCTTCCCCATGTATGTGTATGTTTATGTACATGCTGATGCATTACTGATAATAGGTGAGGACAGGTGTTTCTGGTGTGTTTGGCTGCTAAAATAGTCGAGTGTTTTTGCTTTGTAGTCAGCTGGAGTGGCAGAGAGGAGTGGGAGGAGCCTGAGCCTTTGTATCACATCATGGCTCCACCCACATCTGTTCAGTCTTTGTGCTGCAGGCAGCAGAAAGAAAAATAGGAGTGAAATGAGAGCAGGGTAGAAATAGAGAGACTCAGTGAGAGAGCAGCAGGTGGGATGACATAACATGCACTGCAGCAAAACTGCAGCAGCACTAAAACAAAGGGTCATATACAGCCATGCTACACAGATAAACCTACATTTGTCATTACGTGCGTGCTTATTCATACCCATACACCCTTGTTGACAATAATGGGATCTATTAGATTTCAGCCAGTATTGAACCCCTTCTCCTTTTAAGCCTCTCTCTGTAGGATTTACTGAAATCTAATATGGATTTCCTAAATGCCACAGCTTGTTGGTGCTAACAGCTTTAAATGTCTCACCTTCATTTCTGTAGATACCCAGTTCAGGATGTCTATCTTGGAGCGTCTGGAGCAGATGGAACAGAGGATGGCTGAGATAACCAATCAAAATCCCAGCTCAGAAGCCATGGCAACAAAGGGAGGAGGAGTGGAGGGAGGAGGAGCTACTGATCACCAATCTCAAGTAAGGCTGTTGGGTCTCTTATGGTGAAAGTTTCCTTTATGATGTGAAGGTGCGTCTTAAGGGCAGTGCACAGAAACCACGTGAAACCAAAAGAAACTGTTGACATTTTTTTTTAAAAATCTTATTAAGTGTTTAAAATTTGAGTCACTCATATTTGAATATTTTGGTATTGTACTTAAAAGTGAATCAATTTTTTTTCTTTATATGCTGTGTATATTTTTTAAAAAACAGGGCCAAATATATGATGTACTTTATTTATCCCAAAGTTTGGAAATTCCAGCAACATGTGAAGTCATCATATGTGCAAGTAATCCCTGTGAGCCAAAAGCTCAGACTGTTTCAGACAGGTTTTTCTCCTCTCAGCTCTAGATGATGTCAAAGAGAGGGGATATTTCCTATATGTGGTCATCTTAGGGACAGCGTTGACCCTTCAGAGTGCTGTTCAAACCTTCTGTTTGCAAGGGGAAGACAATTAAAGGAACCAAAAAAGCTATTTCTGACAGATAGTGAGCCCAGTCTAAAAATTTACTAGACAAACTTAAAAGCTTACTTAACAACACAAATACAACAATCTAGCCCTGTCCACATACAAAGCTAATACCAATCGTTCTATAGTGAAGTTCTCAAAAGCAGCATTAGTTGCAGGGCTCTGTACTGGTTTTGTTTATATTGCAAAGGTGTCGCAGTATGCCAAAGGTGTCATTAACTTTTCTTTCTCCTGTTGAAAGAAACATTAGTGACACCTTGGAAAAACATTTTTAACATTTGGAGAAGAGATTTATTCAGTCTGTTGTTTTATTGGAAAATCTTCTAGATTTCTCCTGATCAGGGTTCATTCGAGGGTCGTGTGGTGGTGGTGTGTGAGAAGATGATGTCTCAGCCATGCTGGGCTTCTTCTAATCAGCTCGTCCACAGTAAGAACTCCAGAGGAATGACTTTACTGCATCTGGCTGCAGCTCAGGGCTATGCAGGGCTCATTCAGACACTGATTCGCTGGCGGTGAGGAGCACACAATTACAACACGCCATGTTGAAGGCACAGATGGAATTCCAGTAATTTTAATGTGTGTTGTGTTTCTCTGCAGCACAAAGCATGCTGACAGTATTGACCTCGAGCTGGAAGTAGATCCTCTGAATGTAGACCATTTCTCCTGCACTCCCTTGGTGAGTAATCAGTGCTTTTGTGTGCATGTTGCTTTTCATCCATTCCTCTGTGTGTGTGTGTGTGTGTGTGTGTGTGTGTGTGTGTGTGTGTGTGTGTGTGCGCGTGTGTGTGTGTGTGTGTGTGTGTGTGTGTGTGTGTGTGTGTGTGTGTGTGTGTGTGTGTGTGTGTGTGTGTATGCGTGTGACGATTGTTTTCTTTGGACTTCCGTAGATGTGGGCATGTGCTCTGGGCCATACTGAGGCAGCATTGGTGCTTTACCAGTGGGATCCAAGAGCTCTAGCTATTCCTGATTCACTGGGACGCTTGCCGCTAAACATTGCCCGATCCCGGGGCCACACTAGATTGGCTGAGCTCTTAGAGCAGCTGCAACATAGTCCTCAAACTCAGGGCCAGCCTGTGGATGCTTGGATGGACAGATGGAGAGGAGAATCACAGACCAGCGGGATGAACAACAGCCCCACCCCTAACCCAAACTCAGGTTTGTGGTTTATCACCAACAGGGAAAATTTTGTCCCAAAAAGAGCTCCAATTTATCCTCAGTCTTATGTTATGGAGAGTCTTTAGTTACTGACTTCAACCACCAATCTCTGATTTAATTACATACAAATTCTGAAAATTCAGTTTGAAATACAGTTACCTATTTGACAATATGCACATTTTTAGGTGTAAGTGTTTTATTATTGTCATTGGTCACCATATTTGTTTCTTCAGAGATGAGGAGAACCAGGCCAGGGAGCAAGCCAGACAACCAGAGCCAGAGCTGGAGCCAAGCAGAACACAGACCCCAAAAGGGAACCCAGGGAGAACAGGGAGGTCCACCCCCAGCCAAGAGGCTCAAACCCAACCCCGATTCACAGCAACAGCTAGCTAACTCAACCTCTGGTACCACCCCAATTAACTCTTCTCCAAATCCTAATCCTCAACGGTCTCCCCTCCCCAAGCCACTACAGACTCAAACCGCCAACCTCAGCTGTCAGAATGCACCGCTTGCCAGCTCCAGCCCTAGCCAGCCTCAGCTTCCTAGTGCCCCATTCTCCCACCTGCAGGCCAGGATAGGGGGATCTGGAGGGGGCACCCGGTGGAGCCTGAGACAGACTCTGGGGCAGCGTAGCCTAGCCAGGAAGATTCTAGGAAAAGAGCGATTGGCCGTTCACCTGTGTCAGAGAGTGCTGTCTGACAGGGGAGAGGAGACAGAGCTGTTGACCTATCAGGATAACACAGATGATTTGCAGGTACAGATTTTTATGTGCAGTATTGAGCTTGATCTCTAATCAAGCATTCATGCCATGTGTGAACTGAGCAAGATTGGAACAAACATAAAAGTACTCAAAATTAAATTGGTAAATTATGGATTATTGTACAGAAGATTGAGAGAAACAGTTGTTTTTCTCTGTCCACCTGTAAATATAAGAATTGAAAGTCTTTGTGTTGAGTCTTTTAAGTGTGTAGTGTTGAGTGAGTTAAAAATCACCCAACAAAAAAAAAAATAATAATAATGTAAAGGGAAGTGCGTTTTTGTAAATATTTTGGTAAGCTTTCTTCTTCATGTTTTGCAGATGGACATCACAATGCTAGCTGATCACATCATGGAGGCTTCAACTGGCAGGCTCAAGCAGGAAGTTATTGAAGCAGAAATTGAATCCGGGAAGGTTGGGATCAGTGGTGATGTCAGGTTACTGTCTGGTTACCTTGGTGAGGTGGAAAGGTGAGGTTCAAATAATTGCATAAGTCATCAGACTCCTCTATCTAATAAACAAATGGTCTCAACCATGCTCTAATAATATTCTTTTTCCTTAGGTTTCTAAACTCCAAACCTCAGACTCCCAGCCCTAAACCAAACTCTCTCTCAGGGCCGGAGGATCAGCAGAGTCCTCAGGCTAAGCAAGCCCCGTCCTCCCCCTCTGAGTGGAGCTCCTTACTGTGTGCAGCTATGAAAGAGGAGAGGTTGAAAACAGATTCTTCCTGTCTAGCCATGACTGAGGCAGAGCAGGGAGAGCTGTACGAGACCATCAGACATTCTCTGCACTCCCTCAGAAAACACAAGGCAAGTATGACCTAGACTCCCTTAGAGAAACAAAACAAAATTAGCCCATAGTGACGGTATGTAATTTGTTTCTGAGCTCAACCTGCAGTGACTCGGTGTATCTTCCTTGCTTGCATAATCCACATTTACATGAACAAGCTCATCATGACTGAAAACCATTTTACATATACAATGTTTAGACAAATTCTTGTCGCTTCCCACAGGGTCCCATTCAGGAACAACGCAAAGAGATTGCAGCAGTGATTCAGCGCTGCTATAAGAGATACAAGCAGGTAAGAGTTAACAACATGTTGCCAAGATCACCCCCTAACATGTGGCCCTTGAGTTAAGTAATGAACTATCGCAAAAGCAATAATAGTTATGAGCCCTTCATAAATGTAAGCTAAAATATCAGGTGAATTTTTATTTTGATTCTTTCTGATATGTGGTTATATCTGTAGTAAAGGACCAATAGATTTCCATCCACTGAAAAAGTTAATCTAGCATCTAGACTTCATGTACTACTCATGTTTCTTGTAACGTTTTTTACCTTGTTGTTCTAATATACCAATCTGTAATGAATCTACGTAGCTTACTATAGTCATAAGCTGGAAGAGAAGGTGTTCACATTGTGAATTTTGTTTATTGTTGAAATTTTTATTCATATTAGTCAGTTTCAATGCACTTTTATTTTTGCTTTCTGATCATTATAGGCTATGGATACTTACTGACAATACTATGAATTTTGCAGGCTCATAGAGCTGTTATGAGTCTGTGGGTCTTATCATGGCAAGACATACTTTTGCAATATGTGCAATATATTTCATATATTGCAAAAGTATGTCATTTGTGGTCACAGCTGATTTTACAGTACTGTTGTCCTCTCTCCCAGTATGCACTTTATAAGAGGATGACCCTGGCAGCCATCTTGATCCAGAGTCGTTTCCGGAGTTTCCATGAACAGAGGAAATTCCAGCAGAGTCGTAGAGCAGCGGTCCTCATCCAGCAATACTACCGCTCCTACAGACACTCCCTCAGGTACTTCACACACACAAACAAACACACATAAAGGGACTAATTATATTATGTGTGATCTCTTATACCCATGTCTTTGCCTGCAGCAGCCTCCTAACTAAAAAACAGAACCAGGCTGCTCGCAAGATCCTGAGGTTCCTGCTCCGATGCCGCCACAGGTGAGACATAAATCTCTAACATGCTTTCAAACACAAGTGCTCACACATCCAAAAGCACGTGCTTGACGCTTAACAGCCCACTGCCACACATAGACACACTACACTATTGCTAATAGTTGGTGTTGTTTTACTGTTCATGTGAAGCCCCTTGATGGACCATAGGCCTCTGAAACGGGTGAGTCTTCTCTTGCTCTCTTCTCTCTCTCCCTCTCTCCTGGTGGCTGATGCCTGTTTGCATGTCAGCAGAGGGAGGGGGAGAGGAGATCCTGGATTATCATCCTTCCATCTCGCTCTCTCTCTCTCTTCTTCCCTCCCTATCACCTTGTCTCTCTCTCTCTCTCTCTGTCTCTCTCTGCCAAATGATGTCAGGACTTGTGCATGACTGACATAGATAGAAGAGCGATTCCTGCATATGGTCTTCCTAGGGGCATGTTCTGACTGTAATCGCAAGGGGACTTTAAGTGTATTGCCTGGCCTGCAAGTCTATTTTTTGTGCCTTGATGGGTGGGGAGGATATCAGAAGGGAGAATGTGTGTGTGTTGGCAGGAATTGCCGGGAGTTTGTTGAATAACCTATGGCCTTTGGATATGAAAATGAAAAAAAAAAGAATCAAAGACATGCTTTTACACACACACTTACTCAAAGCTCTGACTCTGCCACTCATCTATGTTTGCTTTTCTTCAGGGCCAGAGAGCAGAGAAAGGCCAGGGGTCCTGAGAGCCCACCACCAGGCCCCACACAGAGCCCCCTCAGCCTGTGAGCAATCTATGTCCCCCTCCATCTTCTTCTTTTTCTTTCTGCTCTCTTCCATCCTCTCCAAACTCCCTCCTTTCTCCTTTTCCTAATCCCTTCTCCTGCTTTCTTCTTTCCTCCTCTCCCCTCTTCTCTCTCACCCTCTCTCCCCTCTTCTCTCAAGACAAAAAAAAAAAACTTTTCCCAGACAGACTGAGGACAGGATAGGTGTCCATCATGGCAGCTCAGACAGACAGACTGCTGGGCAGAGCCCAGGGACCTGGCTCTGCCCACAGCACTGCTCCTCCTCCCCAGTTTCACTGGGAGGCCATCACATTAACCTCATGGCATTCTTTGCACTCTTCATGGGTATGTTTCTTTGCAAGAGCAAGTCAACGAGTCAAACCAGAGAAAACGAGGAAGCGCCTGACGCCAACATCCTGCTGTCCGTGGCAGCAACTGGATGCGCTGAAAGGCTCCTGTGATGAACAGCTGGCTCAAAAGAAAGGCTACTTTGACATGCAGAAAATACACAAAACCTGTTGTGTTTTGTATCCGAACAAAAATCCATGAAAGAATAAGAAAACATAAACCAAAAAACTCACTTCTGTGTTGCATTTGCATGCAAGGTTTTTCGCTTATTCCTCCTCTCCATCATCCCGAAGAGCTACAGTCCCAAATCATTCTGCTGATTTAGTATATCACAGTATCACCAACCACTCTGACTCACAGGCGTACAAACCTATAACTCAGTCACCCAATCAAAAGGGGAGGAACTGCACTTGAATGTAAGAGGGGCATTGTTAGATAAAGGGATGGGGTCTGAATAACGATGTCTTAATTTGTTACATGGACTTTGTATGGAGTCGTTCTCAGAGGCGGCATTTTGCCCGCCTGACGTGGTGTGTCCGTGTTTGTTCAATTCAATGCATGTGTTTGAGCTACGAGCTCCTGCATGCTTGCCAAACTGCTTTAGTGTTGTTTCTTTTGTATTTCTGTGTAATTGTGTCTCACTTATGTCCTCATCAACTTATCCTTGCCCTGTGTAATGTGAACTGTGTAAGGACAACTTACTTATTTTGGGTGCTTTGTTTTTTTAAACAAAAAAAAAAAAAACTTTATTTATTTAAGGGTCTGATTATTTATTTAATTGGCTCAAGAGTGGTTTAGCTCGAGGCTGGTTTTCCCCCCCATGTGATGAAATACGACATGTTCCAATGGTTAAATGTCTCTGTTAGTTTGTTCTTTGCGTGAACCTCTAAATCCTATCTGTGGTTTTGAGGAGAGAGTCACATACCATTGCCTTGACTTCTTCTTGAGTCTGAGAGGTCTCTATGCTTGCTCTGTACAGGACATGGGTCTTATACCTGCCCCTATACAGGGCACTGGTCCCCATATTAGCCCATGCAGGCGATCAAATCCATATTTTGAACTATTGCATATTCCTGTATATAAACTGACGAGGTAAGGGGATATGAGGACCCTGAAACTTTTTCATAAGAGGACTGTATTTAAGATTATAAATTATTTTACTCCCATAATGAGAACTTAAGACAGAGACCTGGGTACACAGGATGGCTGTATTGCTTGTAAATAATGTAGATATTGCAAACGGAGTAATGTGCATGAGATTTAAGACAAAGAAACAGCAAAAAGAACATGTTAGTGGCTATGGACTGTGAGAGGATTTTAACTGCTTCACTTTAAGAGTATCCAGTATAAGTGTTACTGAAAAGAACATTTTGTTAAAGCATGCAACTTGAAAACTCTAATGTTAGAATTATAAGTGGGAAAACAAAGTTAGCTGAAACAATGATCTTTCAGACAAAACATTTACACTTTGTGCTTTTTGTTTCTTGGCTAGCAAAAATTAAACTCCTTTTGCCAGTAGTGCCAATTATTATGAATGCTATTTTGCCTAACAGTATGTTATGTTGGCGAAACCAACACCCAAAAGATATCAGTAAGATCCACAGAGGCAACACACAGACAATAAACAGTAGAAGAAATGTAGTGCTAGCGCAGCCGTAGACCTCCTACAAGTTCTGAAGTTTGTCTAAGGCAGACTTGCGTATTGGTGGCGATGGTGATGATGCAAGTGTGAAAATGATGCTAATGGCACTGATGATCGTTTAAATGTGAATGCAATGACTGATGATCCAAAAAAGGGATGTGGGCGCTACATTCTTTACAAATGTGGTTGTGCTTCAGCAACATACTAGCTTTTATTAAGACCATTAATCACACCTACAGCAGATCCAACCTGGCCTCCAGTCTAAGCTTTCCATCCTCAAACAGAATGTGTCCCTCCCACTTTGTTTTTGACATATTTGATTTTTTTTTTTTTTCTTTTCTCCTCATTGTCACTGCCATAATTATACTACATGTACTTTAGACTTATGGAAAGCTCTGTTTAGAAAGTGCCTGCTCAACAACAGAAAAGTGCAAAATAATATCAGGAAGTATCTATTGTATGTCATCCAAAAAAGGTTTCCAGTTTCCTGTTTGTGTTCCTAAATTGTGTGTTTTAAAATGAACTTGACAGTGTTAAACTTGATGTGAGTCTAAGTTGGAAGCTCTAATTTGGTATGTGTTATGAATGGATGCTCGTGGCCTGATTGACGCTGTGTGTCGCTTGCTCAGACAAATAATTACAGTATCACCGTATGCCCCACTTATTTTTGTGCATTTTTCCAGTAATTAGAAGGAAAAAAAATGCTGAATTCAGCTTCCGTGTATGAAAGGCACTGTCACGAGTCTATTCACCCTCCAAGAGGAAGCTGTGTTTTCTATCACTTTGTCTGTTTTCCCTACAAAGAAAGGGAAGAAAAAAAAAAGGATTTTACAGCATTTAAATAAAATCATAACTGGGCTTTTTTTTTTTCCCCCTAGAGGACAAAAATATCTTTCATACAAACTTCTTTTCTTTGTCTTTCTCCCTGTCTCACAATGTGCACACACACACACGTAAACGCAAATGTACACACAAACACAAAAATGAAATGGCCACACACTTTCTCTCTGTGCTTATGTCTTCGGGAACAATGAAATCTCTCCCTTAGATTTTACTCAGGGTTGAAGAACAGGGAGATGGTATGTGGAGTGGAATGACTGCTGGCACAGAGTTGTACCGCTACAGGTGACTGTGTACATTTGGGTGTGCATGTACACATATTTGAGTCTGTCAGGGATACTTCATCCCACTTGTATCCACACTCTTTATAATTGTCTAGAAAGAGTAAATGTGATCTGTTTGCCTTATCTGAGAAAAACACACACACACACTTAAATATGAATTAAATTCAAAGCAAGTGTTAGGGTAGAAAAACGATTTATGCACTTGCTTTAGTCTTAAACGCACAAGATTCTTAATATAAGCAATCCTTAAATGATACAAAAATAGGTAATGGCCCCTCATCACCTGAAAAAAAAAAGAACAGTTAAAAGAGATAGCAGATTGAGAGATTAACAGCTGGGAGATATCGATTGTGTTCCATATGTTTTCTGAAGTTTCATCATACTGAGAGACAGCCATGGTTAGGACAGTGCTGTTAGGAGCATTCATACGGTATCACTTGAATAACTTCGTAAACTGCCCCTCCTCTCACATCAGCACAACTAAAGGACACTGCTTTGAACTGTTTTTATACAACAAACACACACAAACACACACACACACAGGAACATACACAGGCACTAACTTACACACACACACACACACACACACACAAAACTGAACACACAGATTGCAGAAAATCCATCAATATGTTCACATTTTTGGAGAGGATGGTGACTGTAAAAAGATTATGTAGAGTAGAAGAAAAAAAATAAATACATACATAAATAAAATAAGAAATGTTGCCATAGTAGACAGCTGGTAAACATGCGCAGAGATGGCCTCTGTTCTCTTAAGTCCGCCTAGAAATGAATGGTATATAACCTTTCAGGCCTTGTTTTGAGAGGGCGTGGCCAAACACCACATTGCATGCTAGAATGGTAGACCCTCATAGATAATCTATGGCTAGACCTCTCCTTGCCTTCCTCTTCTTTCACCCCTGCCCCCCCAACGCCCCCCCCCCTCATCTCCTGCTGTATTCCCACCTTGCCTGCTGTTGTGTTCTCCATGCCTATCTCACTCTCTCATTCCTTTTGATTTTGTAGCCTAGTTTTTACTTTTTTTGTTTTACAAACATGCATGCACAAGCATCACTAAATTGTTGATGTTTTAAAAGAATATTTTGTTGCTGAGGCCATGCAAAGTGTTTTGAATATTGCCCTTATATGTGGAAAATGTCTTCTGAATGCTTTACATAATTTCTGCTGTAAAATGAAATCAGAATAAAAAGAAAAATTTGCACTTTAACACATTTCCTGGCTCAAATTTTTTCCCTCGCTGGGTTCCTAATGAGAAGGTTGTGGATTGTCTTCCTCTGTGGAATCTGCCTTAGGCAAACAGGGTTTGGTACAAGTTGCTACAGTTGGATGATCCAAAAATATGATTTTCTAAATGTACATGTCAAAAGATTATTTTAAAAAATGTCTGCTGTGTATAATGGCTATAATGTCGAATTTTCTTTTGCATTTAAATGGTGGTAAATGGTAATCGACTAGTTCTTATATAGTGCTTTTCTACTCTAACTGAGCACTCAAAGCGCTTTACACAACACGTTTGCACTGACCCATTCATACAAGCACTTCCATTTGAAGCTAAGCCCTTACTGTCTACCATTCACACTCCAAGGCTTGCACTGGAGAGCAACTTGGGGCTCTTTATCTTGCTCAAGGATACTTTGGCATGCAGCCCTGAGCAGCCAGGAATTAAACTGCCAACCTTCCAGTCAGTAGGTGACCTGGCCTACCTCCTGAGCCACAGCCACCCGAGGCGGTGACCACTAGTTTTAATGCATCAAAGGGAACATTGATCAGATGATTGAAGTAAAAATAATATTTTCCAGTGATCCAGTGGAGACCAAACAAGAGAGGAAGCAAGAATATCGAGGCTAACATGAACCATGTACTCCAGGTAAACCAGTAAAAAAAAATAAAATAAACAAAAATAAAGCCACTTGGAATTTTATTGCTTATTTTCTCCACATAAAAATATCAACCTACAATATTGTGCAAAAATCTTTATTTTTGCTAGGAAAATGGCGATTTTTTTCTGAAACATGCATACACACATAGAAATATGGTGTATAAGTCAAAAAGTCAATATGTGATAGGACCACCTTTATTTTTTAGCACAGTCTGAACTCTCTGAGGCAACTTTCTTGTTGTTTCTTTAAGTAGTCTTCAGGAATAGTTCTCCAGGCTTCTTGAAGGACATTCAAAGCTCTTCTTTGGATGTTGGCTGTCTTTTGTTCCGTCCTCTGTCAAGATGATCCCACACTGCTTCAGTAATGTTGAGGTCTGGGCTCTGGGGAGGCCAATCCATGACTGATCGCTGTTCCATTGTGTGTGTGTGTGTGTGTGTGTGTGTGTGTGTGTTTTCCTATCCAGGTATGCTTTTACTGCATTGGCAGTATGTTTGTGATCATTGTCCTGCTGAAGAATGTAGAGCTGTTGCCAGTCAGATGATTTCCAGATTAGTATTGCATGGTGGTTCCTAATCTGATAATTCCATCAATTTTGACAAGCTTCCCAACACCACTGGCTGAAATGCAGCACCAAACCATGAAAGAGGCTCCACCGTGTTTTACAGATGACACTCACTGTTGTACCTCTCTCCCATATATTGTATGGATGATATTTTGAACCAAAAATTTCACATTTGAATTCATCACTTCATTCTTCACTGGTTTTCAGTCCACTTCTTGGTTAATTTTTAATACCTCAGCCTTTTATCCCTGTTTGGATGGATTCTTGACAGGTACCCTTCCACTGAGACCATTTCTGAGATTTCAGCAAACAACAGATGGATCAGCTGAAGGACCAGATGCATCTCTCAGGTCCTGTGTCAGGTCTTGTTTTTTTGTATTTCTTAAGGACATGACTTTCAGATACTGTTCATCTATTGGAGATAGTTTTTCAAGCCTGCCATTTCTTTTTTTTTTCTTTTTTGCCCTCTGCTTGTCCATTTTTCTCAAATGTTGCACATCATCCCAAGATGTGCCAAAAAAATGAGTTAGTGAAAATGACTGCCAGTGTCCAGAGAAAATCTGGGTCATTGGAACCAACATGTAAAGAAATTAGGTGGATCAAGATTTTTGTACAGTACTGTAATACCAGTTTATAATTTCCCTCTAGTCATCCATGTGGCTGCTGTATGGTGAATATTATCACTATGTAAATGTGTAATTTCGGGCTATGACAAAAGTCCAAAAATAACGGCCAAGTTTATAGCAGCTGTAAGAAGCTACAACAGCTATTAATGTGTCATTAAGAAGATCCACCAGTAAAAGTCACCTGCTTCATATTCAGTGAGAATAAAGATGTAATATTATTATTGTTGTTGTTGTTGTTGTTGTCATGGACACCTCCTGCTTGGTAATTTCCCGTACTAAGTCATGTTCATTCATTCCGTTTTCCACTGTTCCAGGATCCGGGTAGCCCTTCATTTGTGGAATATTACAGCCGGAAAATTACTAGTATCTTCTGGTTACGTCACGCAAATGTCTTTTTACCGTAATCTGTCCTTTTTTCCCCCTCTTTCGTTTCACTTAATGTGTAAAAATGATCCCAAATATAGTTTGATACACATGCTTGACAACAGAGAACAGTTGTTGAGTACACTGTTATTGGCACAAGGTTTTTTTCTATTTGTTTATCTTGTTTAAAATACACACGAATAATGATGTCTATAAGGAATTGCTAGTCATTACGGTAATACTCGGAAATGACGTAAGATTCGCGGCTGTATAAGGACGTGGTTAGTTCCGGTGAAAAGTGGTTTTCGCTGCTTGAAGGCAGTCGGTTTTAAAGAGGGATTAATCATGTTTTAACTAACGCTTGTATAAATTTTAGGATTAGATGAACCTATTTACTGATACCATGAGAACCTTTCCCTTCTGGAGGTGCTGTGCTGTGAGGCCTTCTCCCGTTGCCGAGCTCACCATCGACCGAGGACACAATGCAGGCCTAGCCAGCATCTAAGGTTAACTAGCAGAAGCTAATCGGATCAGTGGCAGACTGCAGTGGGATTTAAACCTCGGACGAAGCCTGCGTTTCCAAGCTGTCATCACATCAAATCCGGTACGTTACAATTCACTTTGCATTCACGCTGTGTTCTGGGCACCTTGTCAGTGATTTAACCCCGCTATCTCGGGTAAGATGCTCTTTTTTTAAGCACCATACTGTCGGAAAGTGAAGGCGTTAGCGTGTTAGCATTAGCGAGTGAAGTAACGTTACCTTGTTGATTTGATCTTAAGTCTGACTTCTAGCAAAGTGACTGCGAAACGTTTAAGGAGTTTCTTTTTTTAGCAGCGATATGGCGATATTTCATAACAGTGGCTTGAACACAACAGTTGAAAAAAAACTTTGGTCAAAAGCGAAACCGTAGCTGAATAATTTGGTTGGGATCGGACCCGTTGGAGACGGCCACACTCCACCCTTAGCAGGGCAGTCCCAGGGATTTTTTTTTTTTTTTATGTTAGAACAAGGGGGCGAGTGAGAAACAGGTGAGGGGGCAGTAGCTATGGGAATCAGAAAAGTTAGTGGGAAATAGTGTTGGACGTTAGCTTCCAAAACACTGGGCGATTGTCAGAGTCGTGCAGTTCATTACTACAGGTCACAGGAGAAAGAAGACTGCACAGTAGTCTGGCTGTACGGGTGTATTCAAGAACACGTTTAATTTCACATTTCTGACATCAAAGAACTGAGTACTGTTTTAAAGTCATATTCTCCGTGTTACCTGTGTTATGAAACTTTTCCGTAAGCGCTTCGTTCCTTCACTGCGGTCTTTATCCTTACTTGCTATTTCGTTTCATTTTTGTTTCTGTCAGTTCACCTGACCCGGCTTACTGAGAAACACACACAGCTCGCAGTTATTTACGGTGATAGGTGAAAACATGCACTCTTAAATTCATTTGGAGTTATTTGCAATAAGAGAAGAGGAGCAGCACCCATTAAATGTGCTTATGTAAACACAAGTTAACATAAGTTTTCATTTCACTAAGAAGCAGATCTTTGTCAGTTTTTGAAACCAGAAGTTTGAAGATATTCCATAGGGTCATATAAGCTTAAATGTTATAATTACAGTTTCTTCTACAAAATTAAGTTGTTTTTGTTTGTTTGTTTTTTTTTTTTTTATGGGAAAAAAAAACAATTGAACAGTGTCTTGAATCCCATATTTGGCCATGTTACTGCTAATTATGATAATCATGGTAATTGCTAGGTAATTATGGTAATCAAAGTATTAAAGGTTTCACCACTGGGGGCAGTGTTTCATCAAAAGTTTTAGTGTCGTTGTCCTTGTCCTAAGACAGAGCAGTATTGGACCTAAGTAGTTCAGTGGATAGGGTTTTTGTTTGTGGTATTTTCACTTAAGATTTTTTTGGCACTGTGCTGAGGGGCAGCAGCTGCTTTTTTTTTCCCTTTTGTAATGATTTCAACAAAGGTAAGTTTTACCAGTCTGTTAGGTTTTTTTTTTTTTTTTTTTTTTTTTTTTTTTTTTGGTGCATTTCACTTTTGTCAGTGGAGAATCTTCCATTAGCTGATTCTGCAGTTCTGCCTGGAGAGGGCCCTGTAATCCTGGACAAGCCACGGTGGAAATGCCAGGGTTTCAGAGCTGGAGTTGTTCCAGTGATCATTATGGCGAATGAGGTATTTTGACAACAGTGTAGATCTTGGTGAGGTGATTAAGACATTGAGTGGAGATTAATGTGCTTTGTGGAGCATTGCAGCAACATGGTAGCACACTCATGCTTACCGGACCACTGTGTGGCTTAAGGACTTTTCGAGCAGATCGAGAGAGGTAAGAAGAAATATGGAGGGATTGAAAGGTCGTGCTACTCCGGACATGATACTGCAGCAGCAGGTTTCTGTGGTTGGAATATTGAACTGCTAGCTGTGGAATGCATCCGTATTACTTTCCGAGGTAATTCATCATTGCTGTCGGAATCCAGTTTCATCCAGCACACTCTTTGGGTTCCTCCATCAACTGGCAGAAAGGTCATCTCAGTGACTGTGGCTACAGTTATTGAATGGATACTGACTACCCTCTGCACCTCTTCCTGGACATGCAGCTCAATGCTTCTGGTTCCACAGGCAGATACAGGAAAGTCTTTACCACCTCATACAGTAATACAGGCGCATTTGTCCTACCCAAAAATTACACTGCGGAGGAAAAAAATACTAAATCTGTAACTTGCGTGCTTTTATTTTGAAGGCGCAACATAGCATCATGTCACTGCGCTCCCCCCGCCCCCTGGGTTAGTTTATGTTTAGGTTGCAGTACAACACCCCACTAGAGTTGGTGAAATGCTTCTCTATAGTGACCAATAAGTGAATTTTTTTTCTTTTTTAGTATAAAATGAGCCACCTTTAGGCTCAGGAGCTGTACCTCATCTCTGAAACCATTTTGTATGTTTAGAAGCAGCAATGCAGCACAGAGGAGACAGGAAAGAGAGGGTGGTACAGGGCTCGAGGCCAGGTTTTAAAATAAATGAAAACTTTTACTGTAAGGGTCAGGTGATGCTGTTAACAGAGCTGACAGCGCACGAGATGTGATGTATACATGTTAGGGCTGAGCAATAAATCAACAATATGTATTGCGATAGACACGTGATCAATATAGCATTTTTTTTATGCTTTGCTCAGAGTATTTACGGATTTGCCGAGTTTCCGATATGTGTCCCCCCCCAATAGTAAACTCAATCCTACGCCCTTGATTTCTTATTTTCGGTATGTGTTTGCTTGTTTCTGTTCACTTTTGTAAACTCATTGTTTGTTAGTTTTAGTTTATTTTGTGATCATGCCTATGAAATTAAGTAGTTTAGAATAGATATTTTAATACAAACACAATACTTCATGCCATGTAGACATTCCAGTCATAAAAACACCAAATGTTTAGTAAGGTGAAAAATCTGACCACATTGCCAAGGGATGAAATGATGTACAGCACTAGTATATTTTATATTAATGTTTGTAGGTATATAATATATAATGCACAATAATATTAAATAAAAAATATTAATTTTATTGTGTATTATCTGTAAAAACCTTAAAGAATGTTCTGGGTTCATACTTTCTGGTCAGCTGGGGCCTTTCTGTGGCATTTGTTTTCCCACTGTCCAGTGACGTGATGTTTAGGTTAATGCCTAAAGCCTGTCACTCTGTGACAGCTGGGATAGGAACCAGCCCTGTGATCCTACAGTGGAAAAGTGGATGCCTATGAGGCATTAAACATATAAATATTATATTGTTCTGTATCCACTGGGCATTTTGTTTAATATATAAAGCTACAATTTTTAATCTAAAACTGCTGTTGAGCAAACTGGCTGAAATCAATTAGGGTACCAAAATGGTGGCCACCTAACCTAAAACAAAGTTGTTGTTTAGGATTATTGAGGCATTTTAATTTTATGGGCAAAGAATACTGAAGAAAATATATATTTTTTGCTATATTATGTATAGTAACTGATGCAAGTACTGAAACATGCTTAAAGATATCTAGACTGGCCACAGTCTAGATATCTTTAATGATGGTTTTAACTGTTTGCATTTTACCTGGCTAGCTGTGACATGTATATATCAGTGGTGTATCTAAATGGCAAGTTTCTGAATGTCCTAATTAAAGAGTACATATTGAGTAAACTATGCATTTTGTATTAATTGACTTTAAACAATTGTAAAATGAATACTGTTTACAATGTATGCACTGTTATACTGTTATAAGCCATTACTACATGGCAAATATTGGCATGAACAGCTTTTGTCTTAACAGTCTAGAAGAAACTCAGCATGATCATTTTCCCCTTTATTCTGAGTTGTTTCCAGCAGTATAAAGCTAGTCAGATGTTTGTTCTTTTTTTTCCTTTTTGTTAATTTTCTTTACAAGCAAGCCAGCTTTTCTTTAGGGTTGCTTTCCATGTGCTTAAGCAATTGTTTGGTGTCCCATTGACTCAAATTCCTGTCCTTCCGCATCTGCCTCGCTATTGGTGTTTCCTCTTATTTCCATGCGGGGCTTTGGCAGTCTGGATTCCACATTGACTCACTACACCATCTTGTGGTACAAATAGGTATTACACAAGTTGGGTCCACACCTGGAATCTCAAAAGCCAAGTATACACCAATTAAGTGCAACATTACCTACTTACTTAACTACCTACTTAACTTGTGTTTGTCCCCTTTTCGCTACCAAAACAGCCCCGACCCATTGAGGCATGGACTTCACTAGACTTCTGAAGGTGTGCTGTGGTATCTGGCACCAACATGTTCACAACAGCTCCTGTAAGTTGTGAGGTGGGGCCTCCATGGATCGGACTTGTTTGTCCAGCACATTCCACAGATGCTAGTTTGAGATTTGGGGAATTTGGAGGCCAAGTCAACACCTCAAACTTGTTGTGCTCCTCAAAACCATTCCTGAACCATTTTTGCTTTGTGGCAGGGTGTATTGTCCCACTGAAAGAGGCCACAGCCATCAGGGAATACCATTTCCATGAAGAGGTGTACATGGTCATGGAACAATGCTTAGGTAGGTGGTATGTGTCAAAGTAACATCCACATGGATGGCTGGTCCCAAGGTTTCCCAGCAGAGCATTGCCCAAAGCATCACACTGCCTCCGCTGGTTTGCCTTCTTCCCATAGTGCATCCCCGTGCCAGGTGTTCTCAAGGAATGCGACTCACATGCACCCAGCCATCCACGTGATGTGAAGGAAAACGTGATTCCTCTGACCAGGCCACCTTCATCCATTGCCCGGTGGTCCAGCTCTGATTTCCATGTGCCCATTGTTGGTGTTTTCAGTAGGTGACCAGGGTTAGCATGGGCACCCTGACTGGTCTGCAGCTATGCAGCCCCATACACAACAAATGGAGATGCTCTGTGTATTCTGACACTTTTCTATCAGAATCAGCATTAACCTTTTCAGCAATTTGAACTACAATAGCTCATCTGTTTGTTTTTGGACCACACAGGCCAGCCTTCACTCCACACAGGTATTGCTGAACCTTCACAATCCATGACCCTGTTACTGGTTCACCACCGTTCCTTCCTTGGACCACTTTTGATAGATACTGACCACTGCAGACTGTGAGCACCCCACAAGAGTTGTTTTGGGGATGCTTTGTTCCAGTCTAGACATCACAATTTGGCCCTCATTAAACTCGCTCAAATCCTCACACTTGCCCATTTTTCTTGCTTCTAACATGTCGACTTGGAGGACAAAATGTTCACTTGCTTCCTATTCCACCCACTAAGAGGTACCATGATAAGATAATCAGTGTTGTCTGTTTCACCAGTCAGTGGTTGTCAGTTATGCTTGATTGGTGTATCTTAATTGTTTGTTCCCTTTCTGTTAGCATTAGTTAATTTTACTTCAAGTAGCTACTGACCTGAGGTCAGTCATCAGACAGTTCCTGAGATTGCTTCATACGCAGTCATGCCAACATGAGTTGGGGTTCAACTGGGTAATGGGTTGGGAATGAAAGGAGCCAGATCACTGGATGGAAATGAAAATTCTCAGCCTATAAAATTGAAAGACACCCCAAATCAAACTGACAAAATTATGCAACAGGTGAGTCGATTCTACTGAAACTTCATTGCACTAACTCAGAGATACTTAGTAATTTGTATGGCTCCCACATGCTTGTGTGCATGCTTGACAACATCGAGGCATGCTTCTAATGAGATGATGGATGGTGTCCTGGGGCATCTCCTTCCAGATCTGGACCAGGGGATCCACTGAGCTTCTGGACAGTCTGAAGTGCAAACTGGTGGCCTCAGATTGACTGAAACATGAGGTGTTCTATTGGATTTACAGACTGTCAGGCAAGTGCTGGAAGCCAGTTAGTGGTATCAGTTCTTTCATCCTCCAGGAACTGCCTGCATACTCTGGCCACATGAGGCCAGGAAGAATCAAGGATCCACTGCACCACCGTAGAGTCTGACAGTTGGTCCAAGGATTTCATCCTTCATACCTAATGGCAGTCAGGGTGTCATTGCTTACCCTGTAAAGATCTGTGCATCCCTCCATGGATATGCTTCCTCAGACGATCACTGAACCACCACCAAACCGGTTGGGCTGAATGATGTTACAGGCAGCATAACGTTCTCCACAGCTTCTCCAGACCCCCCTTTCATGTCTGCCACATGTGCTCAGGGTGAGCCTGCTCTCATCTGCAGACAGCACTCCACTGGGCTGGGCAGTGAGTACAGGGCCCAGTAGAGGATGTTGGGCCCTCAGGCCATCCTCAGGAACCCTATTTCTAATTGTTTGGTCATCATTCATTCACACCAGTGACCTGGAAGAGGTCATTTTGTAGCACTCTAGCAGTACTCACCTTGTTCCTCCTTGCACAAAGGAGCAGATATCGGCCCTGCTGATTTAAGGACCTTCTGGGTAACTGCCTGTCTCCTGGAATCTCCTCCATGCTCTTGAGACTGCTGGGAGATGCAGCAAACCTTCTGGCACTGGCATGTATTGATGTGCCATCATGGAGGAGCTGGACTACCTCTGTAACCTGTGTAGGACCCAAGTATTGCTTCAGTAGTGACACTGACCCTAGCCAAGAAAAGAAACGATGAGAGGAAAAATGTCAGTGGACTTTGTTTTTTTTTTTGTTTGTTTGTTTTTTTTGCTTCCAAGGAGCCAATTTCTTTGTCTTTTAATTGGTCTTTCTGAAGATCTTCCAAAGTGTTTTTTTTTTTTGTTTGTTTGTTTGTTTGTTTGTTTTGTCCCCCCCCCCCTTTTGAACATTGGCACTTGTTTTTTGTTTTTTTGTTTTTAGAAATCTGAATCATTCAATTGTAAATGAACAAGGCACTTAACTCAAGGGATGAACTGCTGCGGTTGATAACAACTTACCAAGGAACCAATTTAAAATTTTATCTTTGGGCATTTTACTAGCAGCCTGTCACAAAACCCATAAGTTCCCATTCCTTTAGTTGACGCTAGTACTTTTGCAACAAGGTGATTCCCAGAGTCATGTTGGCTGAAGATTTGGTGCATCTCGGCATGGTGTGTAATGCGTCCTTAAATTTAAGGAAACTGGACAAATGGAAGTTAAATTTTTTATTTTTAATATGCCTGCCACTTCTATCTACAGTAGAATACTTAAAGAAATTACAATAAAGCTTGACTAAGAGTTCAGGCTGTGTTGAAGAATAAAGGTGGTCATACTAAATATGGACTTCCAAGCTTGTTAGATTTGTTTTTGCCTTATATACTGTATTTCCATGCATGCTTGCATGTTTCAATAAACCGCTGCACCTATTTCCAATTATGGCAAAAAATCAAAATATTTAAGTTGTTTGGAGGTTTTGTTATGTATCTAATTGTCTTCAATTTCTTTACAGCTATGAGTTCCCAGCTACAGGTGTTCTCCCCTCCGTCCATCTCCTCCAGTGCCTTTTGCCGTGTCAAGAAGCTCAAGGTGGAAAGCAACGTTTGGGATGTGTCCACCACTGAGGCTTACAGCTCCATAGCAGGCCAGACAGCATACACGTTTACCCCAGCCATGGCTGTACCGCCGTTTGCGCCATCCCTGGTCTTCCCCCCCGCAGCGCCCGGCTCCAGGGGTCAAGTGGTGGTGCGGGCAGCTGATAGCACCGGCAGTCTTCCTCGTGGATCCAGTCGACGTGTCACTGAGCAGGCGACATCCTCCTCTTATGCTCACGAGACGTCCTCTGAAACTAGGGGGCACAGGCATGGGCAGAAGAGAAAGATGGAGGAGACAAGCAACGGTAGCGGAAGTGGCTGTGGAAGCGTTCAGATATTAGAAGAGCTCTCAGCTCCTGCAGCAACTTACTCCACCCGTACGGGTGGAGGTGGAGGCGGGGGCACAGGCCAGTCCATACCTCACTCGGCTCCAACCACCAAGAGCAGCAGCTCCAATGGTGAAGGGGATTATCAGCTTGTGCAGCATGAAATCCTCTGCTCCGTGTCGAGCAGCTATGAAGTGCTGGAGTTCCTGGGGAGGGGCACATTTGGACAAGTGGCCAAGTGCTGGAAGAGAGGAACCAATGAGATTGTAGCAATCAAGATTCTGAAAAACCATCCCTCATATGCTCGTCAGGGACAAATTGAGGTAAGCAGACAAAGTTTGTCTGTGTTTTAAATCATAATGGGGTCAAATGCCATTTTACACATTTCTAATAAAAGTGGACCGTATAAAAAGATACATGAAGTGCTATGTATGGGTATCTTACCTGCAGGTGTGCACTGATTGCTCTTCTTTATAGACCACTGAATTAAAATGCAGCTGATTTGTAGTGCTTGCATCCAGTAGCATTCAACAATTTAGAGGAAAATGGCTAAATGAAACATGTAACTACTGTAATTTTCCCATACACTGAGTCAAATTGCTGTTTACTGGACTTCATATGCACCAAGATGTGAACTAGCATTTATTTTTCATCTCATATTGAGTTGTTTATTTCTTGATAGGTGGGCATCCTGAACCGGCTGAGTGCAGAGAATGCAGACGAGTATAATTTTGTGCGTTCATATGAATGCTTCCAACACAAGGGTCACACCTGCTTGGTGTTTGAGATGCTTGAACAGAATTTATACGACTTTCTCAAGCAGAGCAAGTTCAGTCCGCTTCCCCTACGGCACATCCGGCCCATTCTGCAGCAGGTTGGCAAAACAGTAAAATGCAGGAAAAAATCCAGTGTTTGTTCCTTGTAATTCAGCCAGACTAATACTCATGTGCTCATGTCTTTAGGTGGCTACAGCACTAATGAAACTGAAGAGCCTGGGTTTAATTCATGCAGACTTGAAGCCTGAAAACATCATGTTGGTGGACCCCATTAGACAGCCCTACAGGGTGAAGGTCATCGACTTTGGATCTGCAAGTCATGTGTCCAAAGCAGTGTGCTCAACCTACTTACAGTCTCGCTACTACAGGTAAGTGGAGAGAAATGCAACTGTTTTGTCTGCCTTGCAGTCTTGCGCAGAAGAGTTGTAACCAATAGCCATGTTAATGTGACACAACTATGCAGCTCAGTTCTGTTCTGTCATTAATCATATATAAATCTTATCTTTGCCATTTAGAGCTCCAGAGATCATTTTGGGGCTGCCTTTCTGTGAGGCCATTGACATGTGGTCTCTAGGGTGTGTGATTGCTGAGCTGTTTCTGGGTTGGCCTTTGTATCCTGGAGCGTCCGAGTATGATCAGGTCAGTCATGTTAATGTTCCCAAGAACTTGCAAGCAATGCTCAGATGCCTAGGAAAGAGTTTCCTTTTTTTTTTTTTTTTTTTTTTTTTTTTTTAAAAAAAAGGTCTAGTTTTGTTTTAAGTTAAGCAATATGAGAGACTAAGCAAGACTACATGATTATGCCACCACCCTACTTCATAATAGAAGTGGCCTTTAGGTTTTGTCACATCAGACTGAGTAGTTTTTCTGCCATTAGGCAAATTACAGTTGACCTTTTAACCAAGAGAGGCTTCTAAGTAGCCCCACACTTCTAAATAAAGATATATCTAGTTTAAATAAATTCCCTAGCACAATAAACTGCAAAAAATTAAGTTGATTATAGTATAGTTTTGATTGTTTAACTCCACAGTACTTAAAACATATCTATTTCTTTGATTGTTTAATCTGAATGTCTTCTTCTGTGTCCAGATCCGTTACATTTCTCAGACTCAAGGCCTGCCTGCTGAGTACCTGCTGAGTGCCGGCACCAAGACTAGCCGCTTTTTCAATCGAGGCCCTGACTCTAGTTACCCACTCTGGAGGCTTAAGGTTAATATGAGTAAAATGAGTATCTAGTTCAGTAAGCTGTAAAGAGACTTGATGCTCCTTTTGATTTGATTACTTCATTTTAGTTTTCCACATTAAACCTGACTTAAGGTTTAGGAGAATGGTTATGTTATGAAACACAAACAGATATTTTGTGCTTCTTTACCAGACCCCAGCAGAGCATGAAATGGAGATGGGCATCAAATCCAAGGAGGCCAGAAAGTACATCTTCAACTGTCTGGATGACATGATGCAGGTAGATCACAAGAAGTTCATAATCCAGGAAATTAAATATACCATGAAGTGATTGCTTGACCACATCTTTTCTTTCTTTCTTTCTTTTTTTTTTTTTTTTTTTTAAATATACCAGGTCAACCTGTCTTCGCACTTAGAGGGGACGGACATGTTGGCTGAGAAAGCTGACAGGCGAGAGTTTATAGACCTTCTAAAGCGAATGCTTCGTCTGGATGCTGACAAACGAATCACACCTACAAAAACTCTGGGTCACCCCTTTGTCACCATGAGCCACCTCATGGATTATCCCCACAGCTCCCAGTAAGTGTGGGTGTGGTGAGATGCACGTTTGTCACTTTGGGTAAGTGTTTGTGTTAAATGTGTTTACCGAAACACTGGTACTCAATCCTCTCCAGTGTGAAGTCGTGCTTCCAGAATATGGAGATCTGCAAGCGCCGGAGCTCCTATGACAGCAGCAAATCCCTCTACTCTACCAATGCAGTCCCCAGTGCTGCAGCGGGCAACCTCACCGTGACCTTCAGTAGCCAACTTAACCAGCATAACCAGGTGTGATCCCTAAATTTTGACACACGTATGGGCCCATAATCCTGCTGGTATTAATGTTTTGTTGTTTTTAACAGGTGCCTTCTGCAGGAGGTGCGGTGCCTTTGCTGAACTACCAGCCAGCTTTGTACCAGCAGGCGACTATCAACATTCCTGGGCTGGCTCAACAGAGTGTCCCAATCCCAGCTCGTCCTGCTGGGCTGTGTAGCCAGACAGAACCCTTCCAGCAGACTCTCATCGTCTGTCCACCCTCCACTATTCAAGGTAAGGGATGCAGCTGAGTTCAAACTTTTTATTTGTATGTATTAAATAAAACTTAAATAAAAAAGAGGTTCAAACTTAAGAGTCAAAAAATATACTTTGTTTAGGTTGAGCAGTATTTTTCCCCCTTCCCCCTGTAATCATTCATTAATAAAAACATTGAGATGGTTATCATCGATATTTTGACTTCTTATTCAATTCTTTTCCAGGGCTACAGTCATCCAATAAGAGTTCGAGTTTCCCCGTGAGAGTAGAGAACTCTGTACCCATAGTACCTCAGAACCAATCTGCTCAGTCCTTGCAGATCCAGCCAAGTATGCTCACACAGGTAAGCATTTGTAAGATGTGCATATGTGTTGCAGTATTTGAAGAAGCAAATTCTTGTACAATATTTTTTTTTTTTTTCCCCCCATTGGTAACTTTGGTAACAAAAATATGCATCCTGTATATGACTGTTTTTGCCTGAGAACCTTTGTGTATTTTGTCCATTAAAGACTTGCCACAAACTTGGCAAGAGAGTGGGAGTGCATATATGGGCAGGTAGAAAGAAATGTCAGTGCTTCTTGACAATCATTTGCTAACTTTTCAGTATTTATTTTTATTTTTTTAAACGTGTAATTCTCCGTTTCTGCGTAATGATACGGTCTTTAACTGTGACCATTCGAGTGACAGCCGTGCATTCTGAATGGGTCGAACACTGAACACAGATACAGGCTAAATTCACATTTCCTGGAGGAAGAGTGGAGGTTAAGTTGCAAGTGGGATGGGGTTCTTCTGTGCATATATTCCGCAATTCATACAGAGCAGCATTTTTTGTTTGTTTTAAACAATCATCATTCAGTAACTTCAGCTCAAGGTTACTGAAAAAAATCTGGCAACATTTCTGTTACTAGCACCCAACTGGAGAGCACTGATGCCTTGTTTTGCTCCTTCATGGATATACTGGGTGCATTTAAAAGTTCTCCCTGTTGTTGGTTCCTTTCATTCCCCCTGCTTTTTGCTGCCACCAACTGCTGCCTGAAGTTTAGGGGTGGAGGAAGGTGGATTAGGTTCTTCAAAATGTTTTAGGGCATAAGATGTTAGCAACTTAAATGTGTGAGTGTTGTAATGACTTGAGGACTGGGTCGATACGATATCTTCTATTTGTTTTTCTGTTGATTGTGTGTCTACTTGAATTTGCTTTCAGAGCTGATTGGATCACCACTCTCGGCCAGGCCTCTTATTCCCAGTCGTTTTGATGTGGGAGGAAGGCCAGATGTGTAGTGAGACTCATCTGGCTCCAAAAGCTAGTTAATTTCTGTTTGCTAAAATGAGGAATAATTGCTGCACTTTGCAGAGGCCAGGTCTCCAGATGGCTAGTGGTGCCAATGTGCATCTCTTGTGCGGCTGAGTGTATCTGCTCTGCTCTTTTTATTATAATCTGTATCAGCCTTGAGGGGCGCTACTTTTCGTCATGACTTAACACTGCCCCTCCCTCCTCCAGGGTTCCTGCACACCCCTGATGGTGGCCACCCTGCACCCACCCCCAGCAGGCCTAGCCCCACAGTATTCCCTGCCTCTTGGGCTGGGCACTGGGGTGGGTCGGCCTACCCTCCTGGAGCACACAGCCACAGTGCTGGTAAAGGAACAATGACACCCCTGAAGAAAGACATGCACATGCACACTTCCTCTACCACTAACAATATCATCTCTCTCCTGCCCCGCTCTCCCTTTTTCTTTTCTTTGTTTTGTTTGCAAGTTTTCTGCTCCCCCTCTGCCACACGTTGTATGGGGCCCATCTTTCTTTTACACGTCATATTTCAGCATTGTCCCTCTTCACGTGTGGATTTGTCACTTTTCATAATCATGGTTGGTCGATGCTCAATTTTGTAAGAAAATCAGACTTTTTTTTGTGTGTGTGTGTTCTGACATCACCTTTAAACTATATTTTATAAATCCCCCTGCCCAGTTCAAAATTGACAAAATTTACACTGTATTTTTATTCTAAAGGACAGTTTCATTCCCCAGTCTTTCCCCATAGGTCTGCTGAGGGCATGGAGCGCATGTGTTGCTGAGTTGGTCTGCGCTTTGCTTGCAGCTTCTCTTGTCATGTCCTTCCTTGTTTTCAGCAGAAGGGGGTTGCAGCTACAAAGTCTTCTAAAACCCCATCTTGACAGCCCGTCTGACTCTGACACACACCTTTTTTTGTTTCAGCCCCAGAACATGTGGCATGCCTTTTCCCAAGACATATCATCAGCAGACTGTTTAGCAGCAGGGAACTAAACTAATCTCTTAAGTGTTTCTTCTTTAACAGGCCCCATGGTTCTGTGTATACTTGTCTTTATACCTGATCTGACAGTTTACAGTGCTTCATCATTTGTGCTTTGCATGATATCATCTTGTGGATTTGTTGCAGGGCAATGCTATAATTAAGGAATGGCTTGGGAAAGGTTGCTCGCTTATCTAGCTTTGCGCTTTTGCCTGTAGAAGAGATTGGCCATTGGCTTGCCTCTTTGTATTCAGTCTTTGGATTTTTATGTCCGCATGGCTCAATTTGTCTGGCCCATTCCAGCAATCAGATAATTTGTGTTCATCCATACATAACTTGTCTTCCATATTACACCTCCTCAAGTGTTTGTTGTTTTTTTTCTCAGCAGGCCTGGCCCACTGGTACCCAGCAGATCCTCATACCATCATCGTGGCAACAGGTCCCAGGTGTGGCCATCCACAGCTCTGCCCATCAGCCAAATGTCACTGAATCGCCCGTGGAAACGATTCACTCCGATGCAGCCGTGCAGCAGGGGCACAGCTGGCGGTGGGTCAACCAGCAACTGTTGAGGCACATCCCAGACACATGAAGACACTGTTTGATTGGTGTTTCTCAAATGTAAAGCAGGATTATTTAAAATGTAGTGTTTCAGGTTTTGGATTTTTTTATTTTTTTTTTTTTATCAACTTTCAATGATAGGTATAAACATTAAGATGTTTAAATAATATAAGTTGTAGCTTTATGTATCTAGTATCTCAAATATTGTAATTTTTCATAGATTCTTTTTTTATATGCAAATAATTTCATTCAGTTAACTAATTTTGGATAAGGCACTGCAAATGTTTTAATTGAATATCAAAATTAGAACTGGCTAATTTAATACTACATGTGAAATACTGCATTGAAAGGTAAACTGAATGGCAAATAATGAAGGCTAAACATCAGCAACTTGTTTGATCTTTTGCCCTAATAGGAGCATTACCAAAACCCAGCAGGAGAGGAAGAAGGTGAAAGCCAGACGTGGAGAGAACAGGAACAGGTTGGTGCAGTCCTGCTGTTTTTGTCAGATTTTATTTTCGGCGTCATGGTTGGGGTTTAAGCTACCCTGTCGTGGGGCAGATGGCTAAAGGGCCCATTATGGTCGCCACATTGGTTGTATCACTCATAAATGGTGACATCACCATAGCCCTTTAACCATTTATACCGGCACTGAGGGCGCAGGTACCCACTGCAGTGTTCTCCTAAAGGATATGTGTTGTCACTGACAAATCCTGTATCAGCATTGGTATAGTAGTAGAGGTTGAAACTGGAAGCAAAGAAATTGCCAAGTTGTCAGTAAACTTGGCAAAATAATTTTTTCAACTTTTTTTTTTTTTTTTTTCCCCTAAATTTTCTCAATTTTCCTCTTCTATGTGGTACGTTTTCTTTGTGTTGCCACAGATGAAACCACATCTGCACGAGGGGTGAACACGCCATCATTATTGATGGTGGTGGTGTTTATTTTATTTTTTTTCTCCCTAGGGTTGTATCTACTGCATCATTAGTCAGTAGTGGTGTGACTCCACCCAGCTCCAGTGCAGTGTTGTCACAGCCAATTGTGATCTCGGACACACCGAGCCCAGCAGTCAGCATCATCACGATTCACAGCGACACAGACACCGAGGATGAGCACAAGTTCCATCCTGCCAGGTGAGAACAAGATGCTCGTCTGCACTGAACACACTGTGGTGTGTTTTCTTTCTAAGGTCCCGTTCCAATATTTTAAGTTAAAAACTGACTGCTAGCACACACCTTCTGTGAGGCAAGGCCACTTTGAACCAGTAGGCACTAGTGTAACTTGATTAATTTAGAATGATTGATGATGATGCACTTGTTTTCCATATATGACAAATGAAACAACACTCACTTCCTTCACAGTCTTGGGATTAGCCAGCGCACCAATGTTATCAGCTGTGTGACCGTGCATGACTCGGACTCCTCTACAGCCAGCCCCCTGACTCCCCTACCACGCACACTTAATCCAGCAAGCACGATGTCATCTCGCCAGGCCAAGTCTCTGGCAGTAGTGGCACCTTCGGTCAAAACACAGGCATCTGAGAGAGCAGCAGAATCACGAGGACGCTTGGAGACTGGTGAGTCACCCGTGTGCTGCTGTGGTTTTAACTGTGAATTTAATTGAGTATGAAAGCAGCATAATTTTGTATTGCTTACTAATGTCAATCCTCAGTGAGTTACATCAAGCCTAAGAGGTCCTCTAACAGACAGCCCTGCAGTTCAGGGGATAGCGTGGAGCGTCTTGGACTGGTGCCAAGCCAGTCGCACCCTTTAAACCTCAGCCAGGTGAGGCTTGTTTTATCTCATTGACTTAACATCAACATGCAAACTAACTTGTAATATGAAATTCCATTGAGCAAGCTTGAATGTTACAATATGCTGAGACAACATGCAGCTTTCTTTGGAAACCTTTTTCAGTACAACAAATTAATTTGATGGCGGCCATGTGACAAAAAAACACTCCAGGGTTAAATATGTATGTTCATACTGCAGCTGTAAGTAAGCTTTCAAAGAATGTGTAGTGTTACAGGTTCTGACACTGGTACCGTTTTAAAGATACTAAAACAAATTTCCCTGGATTCTTAATTTCCTGTTAAAGGCTCAGGCATTTACTGTCCAATTTTACTGTTCCTCAGCAGAGTGCCCTCTGCTGAGGAAACACTGTAATGACATTAGAGTCTGAAAATGACATCAGACATAACTCTGAGCAGTTTGTTCATTTATTTGTTTTTGGATCCTAGCATGAATTTTGTTGTAACATTTGCAGTTGAACCATATGCAACAATTGAACAGCTGAGTTATGTTGCTAAATTTATTCAATTTAAGTCAGTGGTTCTCAAATCCAGGCCCTGTGGCCCGGTGTCCTGCAGGTTTTAGATGTGTCTCTGCTTCAACACACCTGAGTCAAATATAGAAGTCATTAGGAGGATTCTGGAGAACTCAACTGCATACTGAGGATGTAATTCAGCCATTTTATTCAGGTGTGTTGGATCAGGGACACATCTAAAACCTGCAGGACACCGGGCCACGAAGCCTGGATTTGAGAACCACTGATTTAAGTGGTAGTTTTGCTTTATGTGCACATTATGTCAGGCACCAGGAGTTTCCCCACCTTGTTGTTTTTGTACTCAAAGGTTTAAGATATGTTTTAACAAACTTAAAGCCATCTGTCAAATCCAAATGGAAAATTCTATGTACAAGTTAAACATGCACCTTTGTTTGTCATCTGGAGGCTGCAAGAAAAATAGAGTCAACCTGTTTGTACACTTATAAAAAAGAAACTGACTGTAAACTATAAGATATCAGGTGCAGAGGGTCTTCTGCATTTTCATTCTTGCATGTTTTACGCAGCATCTGATTCATTATTTATGTATTTCTGTTTAAAGGTTCAGTCAGTGGTTTCTTCATCTCAGGAGCGTTCGGGAAACTCTCACAGCGACTCATCTTTACGTCGCCAGCAGACGTTCCCACCGGCCGTCTCAGCCTCTCACTACAGCTTCTCCGAGGTGTCCGCCCTGGCGTCCGGCTCAGCCGCTGCCGCCGCCCCCAGCCTATACACCTACCCTGCCTCCACCGCCCTCTCCTCAGCTTCTCAGGCCACAGAGCAGCTGCTGGGCCGTGGTCACAGCAGCCACGGACACTCCCCCTCCGCTTATGCAGCAACGTACACCTCATCCTCCTCCTCCTCCAGGAGGGACTCGGCCAGTCGCAAGGACTCAGTGAGCACCCTGCTGCACGGCCTCCCCGCAGCCTACCAGCATCAGTTCGCCACTGGTTCACCTTACGTTAGTGTGACGCCCCGAGCCGAGGCTTACAGTGCCTACCAGCTAAGCCCCAGGCGCCTCGCGCAGTACCCATACTTATAGGGAGTCGTACACAAAGAAGGAGGGGGGGGAAAAAGTCTACTTCCCCACATAATATCACAAAGGGACATTTTAAACTGTAGAATAACTGTTGGTCACTTATTGTTTGCTGCTTTTAACTACAAGACAGCATTTCACCTCTAGCACATTAATATGCTCTTATGGACTCTTTTGGTGTTATTGAAATGGTCCTTGGTATTATTTGTTATGTATCCCCCACACACACTTTTTTTTTTTTTTAATTGTTTATGGTCCACATTTTATCCTGATGTATTATTATGGCGTTGTGGTAAATGTATTTTAGCTGTTTATCTCAAGGTTTTGTGTGAGAGAGATTTTCCTCCTGTCACAAGCTGCAACAAAACTTTAGGTGAGCTTTTAGACGCCGACTTGCCAGACCGGTGAAGCTGACAGTTTTTAATTACTTTTTTTTTCCTCCCCATGAGCCTTATTACGAAGTTTTCACACTAATCCACTGAGTCCCTGTTTTTAGTAACATTATAATAACTATACCTATGTTTGTTTACTCTCATATGTCTTTATGTTTAAATTATGTTGTAATGTCTGTGTGAAGTAAGGAGAGGAGGGTCCATGAAGACGTGGAATAAAAGAAGAGATGCAGTGAAAACTGGTGGATACATGTTAATTTAAGTGCACATGTGATTATTGTGTTAATGTAGTGACAGTGTTTATAGCCAGGATTGATCATGTCCTTATGCAATAGAAACTCTTTAAAAAAACAAACAAAAAAAATCTACAGTGACTGAGTGCTGAATGTATTTATGAAATTCAGAGTGGGATGTCCAATCTGAGAAATGATGTGAAAAGCTCTTGTTTTAAATTTAAAGAGGGGAAAATATTGTTCCTGCTTTCTCTCCTTGAAATCTCACATGGGCTGGAAAGACATGTGAATCCTGACTGTGTAATTCCTGCTATCATTAAAATGGGGTTTAAGGCCAGTTTCCTCCACTTCACCCCACCCCTCTTGTTTATATAGGGGAGGGGGGGAAACAGTCTTGTTTTCTCCCTTTGACACGCTGAAAATGCTTGCTAGGAGTTTGTAACAAGCTACACACTGTGCTACACAAAGACGGATGGATATAAATGTATGCAAACTGTTGCAGTTTAGCTTTCTCATGAATTGTCCTCTATCTCTGAAAAAGCTTACACTGCTATGGCCCCCCCCCCCCCCCCCCCCCCCCCCCCCCCCGACACACAGTTCAGTTCAGTTCAGAGGTGGCGCTGTCCTTCACACGTACAGCTTTTCCTTTGGAGAATGTCACTGTTTGAATTTTTAAAGGAGGTGAAATCTTTGATTTCCTAAGTTATCAAAGCTTTTTTTTTTTTTTTTTTAAAAGTACTTCTTTTCTCCTTGTGTTTGCATCAGTTTTGTGTTGTAATGTCTGTGTTTCATCCTAACATAGTATAGATAAGAGGCTGTTTAGTAGATCTAATTCAGGGACAAAGGTTTCAGCTCAAATAATCCACTGTCATTGTTTTCCAATAAAATAACCTCAAACACAGTGACCTGTTTCCTCGTTCCACTCCTGTCTCTACTCGTATATCTGCATTCCTTCTAAACCGAAGTTTTTCTACAAGTAATTCACAGGAAGTCTATAAACTGGAAAAATGATCCTCAAATTGGCTCCACAAACCTTTAAGTGTTCTCAGGTCAGCACTGCTGTTTGCTTATAGCTGACATGAGAGGAGTAAAAGTGAGATGAAGGCTTTCATTTTATACCCTGTAGAGGTCTCCAGCCTGTCCCAGGGCCAACACAGAGACAGACAACACTCACAGTCACACATGTGGGCAATTTAGAGTTTCCAATTAACCTGACCCCAGCAAGTCAGGTTGACTTACAGTCTTTGGACTGTGGGAGGAAACCGGAGTACCCAGAGGAAGCCCACGCAGACACGAGGGGAGCATGCAGGCTCCGCGCAGGGAGGGAAGGGCCTGGGCCAAGGTGGAATCGAACCCAGCCCTTCCAGATGGTATTCTGTGAGGCAGCAGTGCTAATCACCGCACCACCGTGCTGCCCCAGTTATAAACTGAAATATAAATATAATATTGGTAATAATTTGTGGAAGCCAAAAATTAAAAGTTAAATTCTTAAAAAAAAATACTGTCTTAAATGTCAAAAAGAGTTGGATATTAAATAATTGTACCTTTCACATCCAGAAAAAGTTTAAATACATTTAAAGTTAATTAATGCAAACACATTTTTTATTTTATATGGAAACTATTGAATGCAACATAACAGTGAACCAACTATTCAATTTTTAATGCATTTCAAACATTTCATTTAAAAACCACAAAGAACAGTTTCACAATGACCCAAAGTTTTGTTGTTTTATTGTTAAAGTCTGTGGTTGCATTTTAAGCCAGTTTAGGGTTTTTCCTGTCATCAGCAAGACGTTAAAATTCTCCTGCTGGTTTTTAAAGCACTAAATGGTTATAGTATAAGTATATTTCTAATACAGAGCCCTCAGACTCTTTGGGACTGCTCTGCGGACTCCAGACTCATACACAGAAAAACTGAACAGCTGCATCGCTCTCTCTTTAAATCAAGGCTGAACACTTTGCTTTTTGAAAACTCTTAAGAAGTCAAACAAGGCACTCGTTGCTTAGTTTGGGCTTACTGAACCAATACACACACACACACACACATATATATATAAAAAATATATAACAAACAGTGGACACTGGATACTTTTGAACATTTATTAAATGGTTCCCATATTTGGAAACTGAATAATGCTCCTTCAACTCCAAACAATATTCACAGTTTTAATTAACACAAACATTTGTGTCACAGATGTCTGTTTATATACCTGACGGTATGTATTTCCCTCTAGTTATTCCTATAAAATATCACCTTAATTGGCTCTAAGGAAATAATTCCTCCATGTCAACAACACACAGAATAGAAAAAATAAACATGACGCGTGCTTTTCTGAGAAATGCACAAAACATGTTAACAAAGTGACAAAAATTGTTTAACACTACCTACATAAATAATTGTACCAAATACTTTAAAATGCATCATAAATTAAAACTATAGTACAAAATCATGTTTTAAATCATCTTCAATGCTTTACTGAACAGAATGTTGATTTGTTGATTTTTTTTTTTTTTTTGCTCCTATTGTGGTGAATAAAACTGTGCAGTGATATAAATCAAAAATCTTCACAGATCACAACTTCAACTGGAGGCAGAGTCGACGTCATCTTTTTACAACGACAGTCTGGTTCAACACTTTCGCACAAAGACGTTCAGGCCTTCGGTCCTCACAAGATGCAAACGCTCACTGAGGCACTGCCGTGCAGATCCATTGTGTGAAAGTCAGATCATGCAAACTTTAGTCTTGCAGATTTGGAGTCTGTCCGACAAGATGGCCGAGGTCCACCTCCTGCTGTTAAACTCTCAGTCATCTGCTTTGCAGAGGCATACCTATACAGCTGAAAACCTTTCGGAGACTGGCCTTCAAATTAGGGCGCCGTGAAACGGGTCTAACGAGAAACAGGAGGATTTTTTATTTATTGACAGATCGAGGTAACAAGACTACAGAAATACTCTGGACTGCAGCTCTGAAGCGCATACTCACAGTGTGGTCTCGATGAACAGCAACTTTGAGTCTTTCAAATCCTCCACTGAATTGTTCTCATTCTCCCTCTGCTCCTCTGAAATCTGGTCCCAGATTTCTGTGTTGACCCACAGGGCCCCTGGCAAAGTCAGGCTGGCTCTGGTGCAGGTAATCCAGCGGCAGAGAGGGCAAGAGACGGTGTAGATGACACCCTTCAGCTTGGACATTTTCTCCAGGCAAGGGGCACAGAAGGTGTGGTTGCAGTGGAGGACCCGCGGGATCCTGTTGCTGCGCGAGTACTCGTGGCAGCACACGATGCACTCGAGCTCTACAATTGCGTCCATGTTGATACCCGAAATGCAGAACGAGAGCTCAGTGGAAGTATCCTTTTCTTTCACCAGAAGACTGCAATAAAGAAAAAAGACAAAATAGGTGAGTGGGGGAGGAAAAAAAAATGAAGGTAAGATGTAACCTGTTCACAAATGTATTACTGAAAACTGAAGTTTTTTTTTTTTTTAAAGTAGGTGACAAAAATCATCTAAGAGCCATTTCAAAAACTTACTTGCAGTGTCGAGCCTGCGTTGCTGCTGAGAGTTGAGCCTCTGCTTTGTCGAGTGCTGTATTCTGCCTGTTTGGCTGGCTGGGACGCTCTTTTAAACCCTCCCTCTAAATGCAATCATGAAACCATGTCAATTCCAAGGAAGCCTTTGCTCTCAGGTAAACAATGTTCTGTGGAAAGGGTGAGTAGGCACGACCTTGGAAAAGCCTGTCTTGCTAACTATTTGTTACGTATTCAAACTTCTTGGGGACCCTCAAAGTCAGTTGAGGGTTGTTTAAATAAACTTCAGTTTTGTTAAACAACTAAATTGCTTTTACACGTGTGGTAAATGTCACTGCACAGATTAAAGCAGTTTATGATCTGTCGCAGGATAGACTTGCATCAATGTATTGTTTTTATAGTCTAACTCAAAGCACTGAAGTAACATTCTACTATGCACTTTATGTGCTTATCTCACACCTGCTTTCAGTTTAAAATCCCCATTTAACCTGATATGCATGTCAACAGGCACTTCATTGAGAAAAGCCCCAGGAAGGTTCAAACCCAGACGCGCCTTGCTGCGAGGCAACAGCACTAACCGCTGTGCCACCTTATCGTCATGAAGCAGATGCAGAAAAAGGGCTGATATTATTAAATGCCCTGCCAAGCAGGGTAATTTATTTGCATTTACTATGAAAACAGAGACAGTGTCACACATGATTAACTGAAGCATGGTAATTTGGGCATTTGCTGTATAATCACACAAACGCACTCCCGTCATAATCATCATCATTATGTTGGTCTGTTTTTGAGAGGGCAGAAAAGAGCAACAGACACGAATCTTTCTTTCATTTTTTTTTCTGTGGAAGCATTAGATGCACAGTAGAACCTGCTTTTACTAAATGCAATGCACAACAGTAAATTATCAGCAATTATGAGAGCCGGCACTACTACCCGACTGCGTGTTTGACTGCATAGCCCTGAGCAAACACTGTGTTTCCTTAGAACCACGACAGACAAGCTGGCAATTTCTATAAATAGAACAGAAACACAAAGAAAAAAAACAAAAGATAAAATTAAAAAAAAGGAATATACATAAACAAAAAGTTGGTTCTCTGAATGTGTCGGCTCATTTAGTCCTATATAGATTGCTGTTATACTGGTCGGCTAAGCCAATTAATGAAGGTCCTTGTCTCCATTTATTTTTGTGCAGACACTATTTGGCTCATGGGTTGACTGGAGAGAAGATCTGCACTAATATCAAACTCTGGCCATCTATTAGTAGATTCTTCACAGACTCAAATGCCAAGTTTAGTTTTTTTATGCTCTTTGCCTACAAATAGATACAGGCTGAGGAGATGCCTACTTTCTCTATTGGGATGCATCACCGATGCAGAAAGCAGACAGCGAGATAAGCAAGTTCTGACTAGTCTCTGAGGTTGTGTTTTTCTGTTGCTTGTACGCCAATTTTCATACAAGGGTGCATAAATTTTTCTGCTGCATTCTGACTAATCATTTTTAAGGTTACTGATTTTTGCCAAATCACTCAATCATAAATCTGCCTTTCATCCTTCACTGCTGACCATACTTTTGGTAAATTCTTGGCATGGATCCCAGCACTGCAACCTGACAGACTTTGAATGGAATAACAGGAATTTAAACAACCCATTCCAAGGAAACTGAAAGCAGAACAGGAGACACCACCTCTGGCACAGAAACTGGAGGACATTATCTAATGACCTGAGGCTTTTCCGTGGCTATGGATTAAACGAAACCTGACTTGTTCAAATGAGGATGAATAGTGATCAATACATGTGATCATTTAGATTCTTCATCTATCTCTTGAAAAGTCTGCACCAAGTTGTCATCATGCCCTGAGGAGTTGCTATGCTCTAACGAGGAAAGGATGCAGACAGGAATGCTTTCTATAGAAGTGATTGGCAGAGACAATCCTTTGACAAATAAGAACACTTTCCAGTAACTTAATGTTCATTATGTCAAAAAAAGACAGTGGAGCGTTTTACTTCTGCTGTGAATGCCCCACAGAGCTACACTCCCCCACAACCCATGAGCCAAATTTGTTCCTAGAAGTGATATAAACCACAGAAGCACAGAGTAGATCACAACCATTTTAATAAACCCCTCCAGTCCCCCGGTCCTACAGCCACTCCCCTCCATCCCCCACCTCCTCCTCTAAGTCCTTCCTGGCTTGGTGGACTTTGAGTTTTTGTCTTCCAAAGTCCATGGTGGTAGTGGTAGTGGTGGTAGTGGTGTAGGGGTTTGATCGGGACTGAGCATCCCTCCCCCCACGTAGTGTGTTTGTAGAATGTTGAGTCCACTAGTTGGCTCACCTGCAGGGGGGAGCACTGCCCTAAAACACCAGCTCCCCTCACTCCTGCGCTATGCTCCTCAGCACGTACTTGACTGTGTAGGCAAATGCTGCAAAGCCTACAATCACAAACAGGTTGGCTAGAGCCCCACCTAGTAGTCCATGGTTACGATTGGCCTGCTGCTGGCCGGGGGCAGGGTTGGCACCCCCTAGCGGGGCAGGACCTCCATTTAGGGCTGGGAGGCCATAGTGGGCTTGTTGAGGGTCACCATCAGGCACCACATCGGGTAAGGGGAGGGGCTGTGTACGGGCATTTAGCTCTTCCTGGACCTTCTGCTTCTGCTTCATCTCCTGGCAGAAAAAAGAATGAAATGGAAGAGGATCAGGCCAAAGAAGAGATGGAATCAGTCCCAGATGTAGGCCACATGCCACGATGCATTTCTCTGTTTTTCATACTCAAATTCATCACCCTCATACTTACATCAACTACATCAGGAAACAGCTCACAGAATACTTTGTCTTTGAGGTTGAAGGCCAGGCTTTGGGCTGACAGCTGTCTTTTCTGGGAAAAAAATTTACAAAAGATGCATGAAATATCTGAGACATGACAGGCCATTTGTGTCCTTATACTGCGTATGGGATCTTTCTTTCTTTTTTTTTTAATTACCGTGTAATCAGAGGTCTCAATGCTGCCAAGAGTGGGTCCTTTTTCCACCATGAAGCTGAGCAAACCTGTGAGAATCGTCGACACAGACCACGCAGGGTTCCACGTATCCGGGTGGAAGTCTGTGATGGATAAACATAACCTGTGGAGAAACGGGAACATTTACAATGACTTTCTGAAAATGCGTCCCAAATAATTTTCAGAACTTTAACTCTTAGTCAACTGAGCAACACAAAGCTATATTCCTACCTTGTGTTACATTTAAATCTCCCATTAGGTGTTATCATATAGATGCTTGGTGGTTTAAAAGGAAATTCTCTGGGAAATATAAGTTTTCCATGGTAATAGCCACCTATAAAACAGACATGATGATCATTGGTTATTAAATTTGTCTAAACTTGCACTTTAAGAGAAGCTGCTTTCAGCATAGGTATTAATTGCGGCTTACCTTCATATGGTGTTTTCTCAGGGCCTCTGACTACATAGTGCCTGCAAAAGAGAGAGACAAAATGTTAGTGACTTCTTTCAGATTTGTGCAAAACAAATGAGTCTTCTCTAGATTTCCGCTAATTTGCTAGTATGGCCCAGTCTCTGTTTCCCCTCTAATACTTGTGTATACGAATGGCATAGTAACCATTTTGAAACATTTTGAGTTGTTACATCTAAAAAACATAGCATCAAATAACCACCCAGGAGAAAACTGGCTGATTTGAAGACAGTTATAAATTGTCTCACTTCCCCATATGAATAATTTACTTGGTGAAATTTACAAAATCAAGGGGCTTAACGTGGATAGAGTTAGAAAGAGGTTAACAGAGACAAGGTGCATGACGCTCATTTCATAATTCCATCCTGGGGGGTAAAGTAAACAGGAAAAATAACCAAAACTAAAACCATAATTGTTGTTGGTGAGCAACACAGATATTTTTTTTTTTTTAACGGGTAGTCTAAGTCATCACTTCCATGTAGAGGCCTGACACACTTATCAATACTGCTCACAAAAAGAAAGCAATAAAACACAATCAACTCACAACTTAAGAGCCACCTACGGTACAAAGAGACAGCATAACATTTGTATATAATAACTGCGATAAGTAACAGGTCAGCACAGTAATGACTCAATGGTCAATAACTTACTATTAAAAAGTTTCCTTTTCTCAGGTGTGCCATCATCAGTCACAAATATAAATTACAGTACTGTGCAAAAGTTTTGAGTCCCCCTTTTTATATTTTGCTTGGAAAATGGGAACTGATGCAGTGATTTATTGAAACATCTTCAAGCATAAATGGAAATACAGTATATAAGGCAAAACATTTTGCATAATTCTAACAAGCTTGAAAGTCAATATGTGGTATGACCATTATTCTTTAGCACAGGCTGAACTGAACTTTCTTTCTTGTAATTTCTTTAAATAGTCTTCAGGAACAGTTCTACAGGCTTCTTTAAGGACATTCAAAGCTCTTCTTTAGATGTTGGCTGTCTTTTGTTCTAATCTGTGCCAAGATGATCCCACACTGCTCCAACAATGTTGAGGCCCAGGCTCTGGGGAGGCCAATCCATGACTGATAGTGTGTGTTTTTCCTCTGCAGGTTTACTTTTACTGCACTGGCAGTGTGTTTGGGATCATTGTCATGCTGGAAAAAAAAAACAAAAAACAAAACAAAACAAAAAAAAAGACAGACACTTTCCACATGCTATTGCATGCTGGACCAAAATCTGATGGTACTTTTCTGTGTTCATAATTCCATCTATTTTGAGAAGATTCCCAACACCACTGGCTGAAATGCAGCTCCAAACCATGACAGAGCCTCCACCGTGTTTTACAGATGGCTGTAGACACTCGCTGCTGTACGTCTCTCCTGACCAACTCCATACATACTGATGATTTGAGCTAAAAATTTCCCTTTTGGATTATTCACTTTATCAGACCTTTCACCACTGTTTTTCAGTCCAGTTCTTGTGTAATTTGGCATACCTCCTTGGGAATGGTCTCTTGTCATCCAACCTTCCACTGAGACCATTTCTGATGAGCTTTCAGTGAACAGTATGTGGATCAAATGAAGGTCCAGGTGTATCTCTCAGGTGTCAAGTCTTTGCTGTTTGTTTCCTTATTTTTTTCCAAGACATGACTTTTAGATGCTGTTCATTGGCTTCATTTGGATATCTGTTTTTTTGTTTTGTTTTGTTTTTTTAGACCTGCTGCTTCTTTTGTCCTCCACTTGTCCATTTTTCCAAAAAAAAAAAAAAAATTTAAGACACTACACACCATGCAGAGACACAGTATACCAGGTTTTCAGATAATCTCTCTTTTTGGAAATCTGCTTGTTGGTGCAAAAATACTACTTATTTGCAAAGTGCCTAAAGATATCATTTAAAATTGTTAAAAATCTCAGTTTTTAAAAACTTTGAAAGACCTTCAGAAAGCCTGGAGAATTGTTGCTCAAGACCACTTAAAAATAACAAGAAAGTCTGACTCCTTGGAAGCAAAACAAAGAAATGAGGGGTGAACTGAAACTTTTGCACAGTTTTGGACCACTGACGGTATGTTGAATAAATACTTGCTTTTCTAAATAATATTAAAATATCACAACTTAAGTTTGTTTATATAATTAAGGAAATGAAGAAAGAATTACTGGATCTATAAACTTTAATAAGGTTATTGATATTTAAGAGTTAAATGCACACTACTGAGGGATGAATCATATCTCCATGCTTATGATGATTTTCAACAGAACCATCAATCTCTTTAAACAAACATCCACTCATCCAACATCCATAAAGTACCAACTAATATTTAACTGTTACTTATTTTTCATCCTAGTTTGATTAAAAAAAATGTGCTTTCTTAAATCCTTTATTATTTAAGTGCCATCTTTTCCAAATATTTTTGACCAATTTCTATAGAAAGGCACCTCCAGCATATTATTCCTCACACAAACTCATTGGTATCTATGTGCTGTTTTGTATGTACTGCTCCAGATTCTAAAGACATCTCCCAATACAAGGGAAATAAACAATAAAAAAAACAAAAAAACAAAACAAAACCTGAGGACACTCCATAGCCACACTTCACGCACTAATTAGATCACTGTTGACATAGTTTTTGCACCATGTCCTTCAAGAAGCCTGGAGACCTATTCCTGAAAACTTCTTACAGAAAGCACAGGAAACTTGACTAAGAGAGTTCAGGCTGTGTTGAAGAGCAAAGATGGTCATACCAAACATGAATTTCAAGATTTCAAGTTAACTGTGCAAACCTTTGCCTTGTATTTTGATTTGTACTATATTTTGATTTATGTTTACACACGTTTCAATAAACTGCTGTCCCCATTTCACATTTTCCCAGCAAAATAAAATATAAAGAAATGAGGGGTGGCTTTAGTAGAGTATTGTAACTGTACTTAAAGTTATTATAATGTAGAATATTCACAGGTTTTAAACTTCACCAATAGTCCAAAAGAACAAAAACAAAACTTCCCTAACCCACAAGAGTCAAAACGTCCTAATATTTCCTGGGTGATGGTTTTAAGGCCTTGACAGGATGGAGAGCTTACCATTCGAGGATGTTGGAGGGAAGGGGTTCTGCACAAATGTAAGGCACGGGGTCTTTCTTAATCCTGAGGTAATCCTGCTTAAGTCTCTGAGTGGCTGTAGTTGGAGCTCTTTTGTTCCCGTTGTTGTTCATCTGATGATTGTGAGAACATGCAAAAGAGCACAGTGAAATACATAAATTTGTTACACTGGCACCACCAATGACAGGACAGTGTTCATGAAGCTGTGTACCTCATACTTTGTATACTGCTTCTTCTGATATTTTATTAAACTTCAAAGAGCATATGACTGACTGCCTTTTTATTTTGAAGATTTCCTCTGTAGTTACAAAGATAGCCCTGGACAAGAACACCACAACACACTAGTATGATTCTGGCTCACAAAAAGCTTTAACTATGCTATTCCTGTGAAATACAAGTACAGTTTCAAACAGAAAACTTTAGAATACATTGCATCCAGTACTATCACCTGACCTATGATGATAATTATCTTAACAAGATGCTCCTGCAATACAACTCAGGCCTTATTCTTAATTAAAACCGTTTACAGCAGGTTTTGTGGAATACCTAATTTATGTTGCTGCACTTAAATATACTGTCATCCTTTAAGGAGGGCAGGTTTTTGTTCTTCTGCTCAAAATAAAACTGCAACTGCTAGATGCCCTATGGACAATCTTTAAATAGTTAATAAACTGTTAAACATGTAAAAAGACCAATAACATAAATGCCAATTTTATTTCTAGCACATTTCATTACAGGTAAACTCAATGTGGTTATCAAAAAAGATGAAAACATTAAAAAAAAACAAAAAAAAAAACCCTATGTAGCTCTACAAAGTCTTAAGGCAATAAAAGCAGCAAAACTTTACAAAGAAATAAAATGCAAGTTAACACACACAGTGTACAGTGTAATACACCTGTGTATTAACCTCTCACAGTAAGCTTGTGAGGTAAAAAGGTTTTGAGTTTGTTTTTGAATGTAGACACAGTTGTGATTGCCCTCAGGTCAGTGGGGAGCCAGAGAACAGGACCACAATCACTTAAGCACGCTCAGCAAGCTTTGATCTAATTCTGGGGACAGATGAAACATCTGCACCTGATGACCTGAGAGATCTAGTTGGGTTATAGACACTGAACAAGTAAGAGATGTACTGGGGTGTAGTGCCAAACCATTGAGTGCTTTATGAACAAGTAGAAGGATTTTAAAGGATTGTTTCTGTTGAACTGGGAGCCAATAAAGTGACTTTAGCACTGGGATAATATGGTCAAATTTCCATGTAGTTTTACGGACTCTGGCTGCTCCATTCTGAACAAGCTGAAGTCATCCTACTGATGATTTTGATATTCCCAAATAGAGCATGACACTAATCTAACTTGGACCAATTTCTCAGTCCGTATGACTTTTTGCCTAACTTTTGGTATTTCTATTTTTAAGTGGTAGAAAGCAGTTGTGGTGACCTTATTAATATGATTACCAAAGCTAAGATCACTATCCAAAACAATGCCAAGGTTCCTGAATTATTCACTGTGTTTGAATAAGAGTGAAATCAGGGTAAAATGTCTGAAAGGCTGTTAATCTACAACAACAGCAAAAAAAAAGAAAAGACGGGCAGCAAAATCTCACACTCAAATGATAATGCTAACTGTAGTCAGGGAGAAGTAGCCCCAATTTGGCTGCAGACCAAAGCGTAAATATCAGAATAAAACCAAAACATGACTTCTCTAGGCTGTCCAAATAATCCATCTAGTAAGAAGCACCGAATGTAAAAATTATTTATCCCATCTCTGACTGTGCACTAATTGTGTTGTGGTGGTTGTTGTTGTTTTTTTTTTTCGCTTTGTTTGTTTTTCCTTTTATAACTCATGCACAGTATTGCTATGGTGCTATAACGCTATATGCAAATAACAGTGCCTCGACAAGTGAAAAGCATTTAGCACACAGCGGAGTTCAAAGTATTGCGTTCAGGTCGAAATACGCAATGTGCCAGAGTTTTTGAGAGTCTGAGCCATAAGCCTACAGAGATATATGTACTTTAAACTTTTTTCCCCCCTGTCAACCCACCTAACTCAAAATTACGACAATGCCAACTGACCTGCTTTCACAGACTTGCTTTCACAGACACAGACAGACTACAACAGTGGTAGAATTATGTCATTATCACTTCCTAATAGAGGAAGGCGTCTTAGCGCAACTTATGTGGCTGAGGCTAATCCGCTACTTAGCAGGTTAGGCTAATGGCTCTCTGGCAAATTCAGTATCTATCATGCTGAATGTCGGACACTAAACAATCATTAGATGCCAAGCTTAAACTGCAGAATGACCGCATATGTAGCCCACCACTCTTTAATCACAATATCAGTACAGCCAGCTGAGGCAGGTTAGCTTGACACGGTGGTTTTGATAATGCTAACCGGTGTCAGTTCCTGTATGTTTGCACTGTAGTGCGAGCGGCTAACTTTAGCCAACGTAGGCCACTGCTTACCAGCTAAAGCTAGCAGCGACTAGCACGAGCAGTTGTATTACTAACGGCAGCGGACCGCGACACCTCTCGCTTTTATTAACTACAGGGCACGTAGTACACACATACCTCTCCAGAAACCCCAGCGAAAATATGTATTCGTGGCTGGACACGAAGTAAGGCTGTTGTTTCCGTTGCCAACCCCAATCCGATAAGACGATGACACCAATGTAGCTTACGCTATCGCCAGCAGGAGGAAAAATTACACTTCCGGTTTTCTTCTTCGTCGCTGCTCTAGGAGTCGAAAAATGACTTCGTGAGTACTTTACTGTCACTAGTTGCCCAATCGTAGTCCTTCTGGATGACCAGTAATGTCTAAAAACCATGGTTACTCTTCAATACCTGTCTTTTTAATCGTACATCCATACTTACATTTGTAGTCAATCACCAAGTGAAACTTGAAACCCAACACAGCCGTCTGTCTGCTGTGAGGGGCTCTAGGTTCTTTATACTGCTGCTTCTATTTATGCTTTTGTTCAAGTTTGAAACAAAACATGGACAACATAAACATTCCACAAAGCCTTTAATAATTCCACGAGATTTTTATTTGACTTCTGCAACCACCTACAAAAAACTAAAACAAAATTTAATTCTTAACAAATATTAAAGGGTTACTTCACTTCAATTAAACATCAAGTTTAGTTTACTCATCATAGAGAGTGTCATTAAGCCTGTGGAAACATTTGCATAGTGATTAGAGTCTATGGAGAAAGCTTTGCTGTATCTAAATAAAAATAAATAATCCAGATTATTTCATCAGTGTTATTTTGTTGTTGTTGTTTTGGCTCTGGCTGTGAGATCCATTGTTTTGGGAACTTGACCACTGTTTATTTTGACCACTATCAGACACAATGTTACAGGTGAAGTAAATAACACTTGTTATGTCTTGCAGTGCAATGTTGTCTGGGAAAACATGGGTCCTGGGAGTCACGAGGGCATTCCTTGGATCTGTAACTACCTACCCAAATACTGTTGCACATGAAGAATTTGCACTCCCCAATCACAGTAACATGTGCCCCAGCATACTGCAAAAAGCTGTTCAGAAACAGCCCATGGAACAGAAAAGAGGCCTCGTGTTCATGTCTTGACAAGCCCAAGGTTGTTTTCATTTTATAATGGTGTTCTGTACAATATTAGGCCGGTAGGTAGTTTGATTGTGTTGTTGCTATGTCAAAATATCTTCAAGCTTTTAGGTCAGCTCTGCTGGATGACCCACTTCCATGACCAAAGGTCATCTGAAACATTAGTGCAATTAAACTCTTTGACCTTGACCAAGTTTATCTGCAAGAGAATTTGACAACTATAAGAAGTTTGCTGTAATTTTAAAATAGTGTCTGTTGGGATTTGACCATTTGTTTATTCCTGCAGCATTTACTCTCCTGGACCAACATGTCTTTTTTTTTAATGGCATGCTGCAGCCTCCTGCTTGATTCCAAAGTGACTGAAGAGTGGTCAGATGAAGTAGAGCTCAGCAGTGATCACTTTGGCGTCTTACACTGCTGAACTGTATGCTCCTTCTCCTCAACTTTTCGGGCTGGAGAGATGCGAGGAGAGATGCGAGGAGAGAAAACTCGCGAAAGACATCAGCACAGGAGATGTCACCTGAAACAGTGGATACTGGAGTCAAGGGTCTGTCCCACTGGAGGACACCATGGAGAATGACCAATCTTCTAATCTAGCCTTTAATGTGCTACAGAACTGTGCAAAAGTCTTGAGTCACTGCTTATTTTTGTTTTGCTTGGAAAATGGGAAAATAGGTGCAGCAATTTATTGAAACATCTGCAAACATACATGGAAATACAGCATGTAAGGCAAAAACAGAGTTTGTACAATTCTAAAAAGCTTGGAAGTCAATATTCTTTATTTGCCTGGCAAATGATGCTGTCTTTGGTATTTTTTGTAGTGCCAACTAAAGAAATGGGATCAAAATATGTGCGTTTGCAACAGCTGCTAGTAACATAGTGACTAAAGATAGTTAAAAATTGTTTCTTTCATAGATCAGTGTTTATGGCTCAACAAAACATCCTTCCACTAAAAGGTACAAGGCCTGGGCTAAAAACGAAAGAAAAAGCAACCAAAGACCTTAAGAAAGCTTGGAGAACAATTACTCAAGACCACTTTGAAACAAGAAAGTCTGGCTCCCTGGGAGCAAAACAATAAAATGAGGAGTGACTCAACACATTACAGCAAATCCAACAACCCACATTCCAATATTGATGAAGAAAGAGCAGATTATTGCTTACTTTGTATACCCATGAAAGAGTAAAGTCCCCAAAGCCTCATATTTGTGAAGCTCCTATAGCTAGTCCATTGGTACGTTGGACACATAAGTAAATCTTTTGTCTCCTCCTAAATGAGATTCTTGGATAGCTAATAGCAAGTGTGGAGCTTAATGGGAAGTAGTGGCAAGCATCCTGTCCATTTTACTCATGGCTCAGACACTTTTGTTTTACTTACCAATTCTCTCTGAACATTTGCTGATGTTTGAATGCTGTCAAACTTACAGTTTAAACTATTAATGTATATAAATACTGCATTACAGTTGTCCTGCCTTCTGAAGGCAATATTACAGTGCCTCATTTATAAAAAAGGGAAAAGACTGGCAGCAATAGCACAGCAAAGCTTATTCTTTAAAAAAAAAAAAAAGAGGGGGGGGGCGCAACAGAGCAAGACACTCAAGTTCACCCACAACCACCAGAGAAGGGAAAATCCTAGCAAAAATCCTAGCAGTGTGCCACAGCAAGACAGCCCAGGATGCTTCACTCACTCTATCCCGAACATCCTTGGCTTTAACTCTCCTGCTGCTCGTGGCACGTCCTGTGGTAACAGAAGCAATGACATGTCAGTCAGAGGTTATGCGTCCTTTGCCTTTAGTGTTAAGTTGAAGGAATTAGACATTTCTGACATGTGAGGACATTTTTCAGTGATGGTGTAACAATGCTTGTGAGAGCACATACATGTTTTACACTGAATTATTCAAGGCACAGTGCTGCTGCTGCAGGCAAGAAGCTGAAGCACTATTTTAATACTCATAAGACCCTGAATGCTTAAGTGATCCTTAAATAGCTGCTGTTCAAACTGGCAGTCTGGAGGCATCCTTGTGTACTAGTCAGTTATATTTGATAACATGAAACTAATCAGTTTATTGCTTTGAATAAGCCAAGTGCTGCCAAAAGTTTGTAAATCACCAAAGACATCACTGGAGTATTCTGTAAAATAGCACCCTCCCAGCATCTGGGTATAACTATGGATTAAAACCATTAACGTTTTTATTAATTGATAGATTAGAGCAGCTATCATTTGAAAAAAAAAAATGCTGGGAGAATGTTAAAGAGATGAGAGCGGGAACAGTGGTGAGAGCAAAAAGTAGGAAGCAGGGTTAGCTGATCCATTTCAGTTTCTCAGTTTTATTGTATGCATTTTTTCCCCTCTTAGTGTTTCTAAAGACAAGGAAATGAGTATTCCAAAGATATCCGAACGCCAGTAAACAGAAGAACACCCACACGCCCTTCAGAGCCATGTCACAGTTCCACCTGACTGGCTGTTTTTCAAATACAATGAAAAGACAAACAAACAGAATCTGTGACCGAATGCTGAGAGGCAGGAAGTTGGCATTAAGTTAAAATATGCAAGTGTATTATTTACAGCATGTTTGTACCTTTAACCACTCTTAAGTCAATACTACACACAAATGGACACAACATTTAATACTTCTGCAAGGGCGACAGCTCTTAACTGTTTGGTCACAGTAGGTTCACATCACCCCCTAAATGACTGGTTCTACTTGCAGTACATTGAACTATTGTATCTATCAGGTAAGTCACATCTCTGTATCCTCTTCTGAACATGAGAGCACCAACAGTGTTTCTACCACTCTGTCACTTCAGAAAGGATGGTAAGAGTATCCTGTATATACCCAGAACAATTTTTTTTAAGTGATGTTATACAACAGTGTCAGACACTTTTCCTTTAAAAAAAAAAAAAGAAGAAAGAAAGAAAAAAGAAAAAAAGTCTTTGGCAGAGGAAAATAAAATCACAACATTTCAAAAATAGAAAGAAAAGAAAAATCACCACAGATTTGTGTCCCGATGAAAGAATGGCACAGAGGTGCAAAAAGGAAGAAACTTCTGACACAAGAGAGGTCACGTTGGTACATGCTTTTTCCACAGGACTGCACTGCACAAAGTGATCAAATTATAGAAAAAAACATTTTTTTTAATCATGCTCAGGATGCAAACAAGGTCGAACCCCCCCCCCAAAAATCTGGCAAAGCATACAGAGAATTTTCTTGGCACCGACCAAGTACACAAGTCCTTTGACCACACGAGTGCTTAAAATCTGCTCCATAATCTCACCATAACATGAATACGTTCCTGTAATATGGCTACTTACAGGAAACTGGAGATATATTACTATACTCATGAGTCATATATTGTCTGTTGAGGAACATGAACTCTGCTATGCAGTTTCATGTTTCTGCATGCCGTCACTGCGCTCCACGATTTGCTCTGAATTGTCTGCGCATAGAGCTTGGTTATTACTCAAGTAATGAGTCACTGTAATTTCAGAATTTCCACAGTGTGATCAGAATTTCCATTGATATGTCGGGAAAATCGAACGAGAAGTTTCAATGGTTCAACATCAAGACTAATCTAAGGCCATCTGAAAGCAAAAATTACTGAGTCTTATGACTGTTATTAGCGTACATTACTATAGATTGAAATGACAATCACTAACAGAAATGCAGATAAAACTGCATTCAAGAATGCATTGCACTGGTCCTCTGGAAAGATAAATAAAAAAACCCAAACATAATTAAAATAGACAATCAATAGACAACAACTTGACTAGACAAGAACCATGTAAAAGCTAAATGATAATACTGTATATGGGAAAAGTGCACTGTGTCTTTTTTCCCCCTTTACATATTATTTAACTCTGTCTCTCAGTATTCTTTGACACATGCACTCTCCTGTTCACTCACTCACTCACTCACTCAACACGTCACAAAGTATCTTACAAAACAGGCGAGGGTCTCTTCCCCACGAGCCCTTCAGTATTTTTGTCACAGTTTTACTTTTCCCTTTCTCTTTATACACAGTAAAACTACCTTGGCCACCTCTACTGCAGTTTGTCAGTTACTCTTTTTCTTTTTTAGTTATTGGAACAAATACCATATTGTTTTACTTCATGCCACAGTACACAGTTTCTAAACTTCTAAATATGCATATTTACATCTCTGATGAAGAAGAGATGGGTACACTGGATGTCACACAGATGGTCTGGATAGATATAAAGTGTACAGGATTAATGCAGCGAGATTCTTCCGAGGTAAGAGCTGTTAGGCAACAAAAGAAAAAAATAACCTCACACCCTCATACAGGAGGTCACACCATGTAATGAAGTTAGAGCATAACCCTGTTAGCAAAACACCAAAAAGAAGCAGATGTCATTTTACTGGCTGTGTTGTGTAGCTGGCATTGGTAGTACCAAGTAATGGCAAGCAGAAAAATAGTGGTGAAGCAGGAAAATGGTGGAGGTGACTGGATAGTCAGTAGAGTTAGAAAGGTCCATCACAGGGACGCCCCCTATGGCTCGAAGCATCCCACAGTCACTCTCTATTCAGACACCCTGCTTATCAGAATTTGCCTGCAGTCTTAGATCTAGGGGAGGTAACTGATTTGTGATCAGGGTGTAGGGACAGTTTCAACATGAATATATTATTTTCTCAGTCAGGGGGAAAATATATAAATAGAGCGCGTGCTTTGCTCCAGGGTACAGAAGTGACCACTAGCATTCGTCTATGTTGAGACAGATGAATTCCTGGATGCACTTCCTATACTGCTGCTCAGTGGGGCTGCTTGTAGGGTATTGACCTGGTTGACCCAGCGGAGCCGCCTCTGCCTCTCGCATCTCTTCATTCATCCGAGCTAGACGCAACCTGGAGGACAGGAGGGAGGAGAAGTGAGGCAGAACAAAGGCAGGTGAGAACAGACAGGGATTGGAAGGGAGTGAAAGGAAATGTGGTGAGGTAAAAGAAGAGGATGAGAGGAGGGAGGAAAGAAAGAAAGGAGCAAAATTACTTTCCAATGATGGATTTATCAGCTTTCATAACAATGGTAGAAACATTAAAATTATACATTTTAGCAGCCAAATGTAACTTAAAAGCTTTTTTTCCTTTTTGCTCTAAATTAACAAAAAAAAAAAAAAAAAAACGGTCACACTCCATCTGCTGATAAAGACTGTGAGGTGAATGTTTGGTTTGTTCACAGTGCATTCCAAGTTTGAAAAACAGGCTGGTGCAAGCACTTTTTTTTTTGTCACATGGATTAAAGCATGGATCAATACTACGAATGATCCACATGCCCTCCACTGAAGTTCAGCTGATTCCATTTGAATTGTTGCTGTTTGCAAAGTTTGTTGTTTGTTCATCAAAAGCATAAAATAATACATGTTCTTCCACATCAGTTACTTTTAATTAATCACTGATTAACTTCAACTTCTCAAAACATGAATGACTGAGTGAGAAAAATCTGACTCAGAATGGCTTACAGGGTGACGATGTCTGCATTGGCAGCCTGGACAGCGATGCTTAAAGGGTCATGACCTTGCTCATCCACCTCCGTCTGTGATGCTCCTCTTTTCAGGAACAGACAAACCTGACTGTACAAACAAAGATGGGCAGACAAAGAGCTTAAAACTGACCTATTATGCGTTGTCTTATTTCCTGTCATCATACACATTGTTACAATGGTGGATTCTCATATTAGACGTGACTAAAAGCTTAAAAAAAATGTGCATGTACAAGTTCTACTCTAGACTGAATAAGATCACAGAGAGTGGATATCCCCAATATGATCATCTCCAGCACATCATATGAGGGATTTCCCACCACCTGCTGGTCAAACCATCTGTTTATCATGGGTAGCCAATTACAAGAAACTTGGCTTAAAGGAAGAGGAGCTAAAACAACTTGTTTCAGACATGTGGTTTCACAAAGTATAAGATAAAGGAGGATTATTTTAAAAACACTACTCTAGCAGCATCCAAGAATAAAAATATGGAGATGGAAAGGATATTAGGTCCACTTTGAAACATCAGTTAAGACTAAAATAGCTGGGATATGACACATTTTGTGGAATGCACATGTGATGACTTATTGATATGTCTTTCATTGATTGCTGTCATCTTTTGTTTCTCTTCTTCACACTTTTGACTGAAGTTTCAGGTCCTGTCGAAGCTGTTTCAAATCATTTCAGGTGATTACTCATGATGTCCGTTGTGTAGCATACCACAGAGATGTTTTGCGTGTGTGTTTTTTAACAGTTATGTTTCCTGTGGTTTTTCCTTTTTAAAATGACCAGGTGTACCAAAACTTGTTAGGCAGCTCAGTTTTGTTTTAGGGAAAGATTACCTCATGCATTTAACATTTGAAACAAAAGGTATTCACTGCTATTGCTCAGTGTGTTCACTGAATGTTAATACCTACAACTTCCACATTTTAGGTGGCTTCCTAAGTGTAGTGGTTTACATATTTGCTTGGCAAGAGAAAAGGTTGCTGGTTCAATGCCAGCCGGAGACACAAATCCCCTTTGGGGTTGCATCAGGAAGAGTATCTGGCGTAAAACATTATGAAAGTCACAGACTTATAAGCTTATAAGCTTTTTTGCCACTTACCCAGTATGCCCCAAGTAGGTTGCATGATGCAGAGGGCCCCTGCCTCTCATGTCCCTCTGGTTCACATCAGCCCCATTCTGTAGCAAGAACTCACAAGCTATCAAGGAGCCCTGACAAAGAGACAGATGGAGAGAATTTTAAGTCTAATGGGTGCTGTTTATAACAGCCGACAATATGTTTGTGTGGAGTCTCTTGTTTTTAAGAATCTATTGCTGTGTTTATAACTGTTATAACTGTTATCATAAATTCTGGATCCTAAATCTTGAACGTCATCTTTTCAGACAGTCTATATAGCAATTTAATAAATTAAAGCAAATTATTGGTATACTCCCACACCGGTTTATCTAAACCAAAATACTCAGTCATGTTGATCACAGAGAGTCTCACCCCTGTCACAGCCTGAATGAGTGGCGTTTTTCCCTCCTCTTCCTCACAAGCAGCATGTACATCAGCACCGTGTGCCAAAGCCTCCGCCATGAGTGGCAGGTTGTGGAGTCGGGAAGATCGGTACAGCAGCGCCCCGGGGTGGAGTTCCCTTGGGTCTTCAGGGTCTGATGGCACTTCCTGTTCAATCTCCACCTCACCACTGGAGGACTCCTCTGACTCCTCTTCTGCGGGTGAGCAATTTAACAGAAGAACGAGGGCCAATATAAATACATGTAACAAGATATAATTTAAATTCTAACTACTGACACTGGTATCACACTTGATGATATTCTGGAGCCAACCCACAAGCACACATACCTTCCTCTGTTACACTGTCCACCACTGAGCCAAAAGCCAGAATGTCTGTGCTGCCGTCAGTACTTCCTCCCAGGCCGCTGTCACTGCTGAGACCTGCAGGGCCAAGCATTGCCAAGCCACGGACACGTTAATCATTACTTAGCACATACTGCACTACATGAAGACACATCACTGGTAGGATTGCACAGGAAATGAAAAATATGTCAAAAACTGCAATAAGAACTTCGCTTTGAGTTATTTTGTTTACCTAAATCTTCTCTGGCTACAATAATGTTAAAATGTAGCTGTATGAACTCATTGTGTGGTGGACTTACTGCGAGGCCCAGAGCCAGTGTCAAAGTAGGAAAATAATGAGTCCAACTCATCTGGACAGAACAGGGAGTCCCGGCGAAACTTTGCTGCAGCTGCTGCAGAAGGACAAAACATCAAAACAAAGTTTCAGTCTGGACTTCAGTGATGCAACCTCTATTTACACATAAGACTACAGAGAAGTGAAGTCCCCACACTGACCTGCTGAGAGGTTTGCCGGTGAGGCACTGCCAGGTTCATAGCGGTGGTATTTCCTACGAGCCTTGTTGGGGGCCCGAACAGAGCTGCTGTGTCGCTGGCATTTCTTCACTGTCCAGGGACGAGACTTCCTTTCACCCTCCACCAATGCCTCGCTGCCACTAATCTTCTTCAGGAAGCGTTTTTCCACATATTTAGATTTGATCCAGGCCTCTTTCTCCTGTCTGGAAGGACATGATCGTAAGAAATGGGCACAGACAATTAAGTGCAGCCCAGGTATCTGTACAATCTTTAGGCTTTTTTTTTTTTTGTCAGAGAGGGCTCCTTTTTCAGAAATGCTTCTCATAATAATGTTATTCTGATTATAAAGACAGACCTTGAACTGGAGGGTCCTGGTTTCTTTGCTCTAAGTTCCTCACAGGATCCCTCATAAATCTGGTTGATCACAGTATTTCCCAATTCACACATCAGCTAAATATAAAATAAGGGAACAAAGATGAGAGAGAACACAGAAAGTGAACATATTTAAAAGGGCTAATTAAAATTGCATTAGAAATGCACTAAAGGAATAAGACATGTAACTCTTCTGGGTGGGGTGGGGGTGGCGAGGTGGGAAGACAGCACAGACAGGATGAGCTGTAGGCAAAGTGTTTGAAAGGTGCACCTTAAGTAATTCTGGCTCCCACGAGTCTAACGTCAGTGAACGCACTTTAGAGAAATGGACGCCTAAACTCCTGAAAGAAACAAGGAAAAAAAGAGAGATTAAAAAGAGTTTTTATCTAACCTCAAGATTTTAGCACAATTTATTTTTGCTACTTTTATATAACTGCCTGGGGCCTGAAGCTAGAGGCAAACATTCACTGTTTTGCTATGCTCATAAGAACCTGGAGGTCTTTAAAACTTAAGTAAAAACAGTATTGTCTTATTACTTAAATTATACACACAGATGGCAAACCCAGTATGGAAAGACACAGCTTTTTTTTTTTTTTTTTTTGCTAGTTTCTCTTATTTATTCACATACATTTTTCAATTAAATTTAGTAGAAACCTAAATAATATTTAGTTTTTATAGCTACAGTTTGATTGATGAGGCTATATGACTTTGGCATTCCAAAGAGGAACTACAGCACTTTCATGTGAATGTAACGGGATGCTTGAATGCAAATGTGGTAAAAACAGGATAAATGTCACTTCATCAGAGGATGATGCGTGACATGGTATCTCTCCTCTAGAAAGAACTTGCTATTTTTAATAACCTTATCTAAGACAGTTTGCTTTTGAGTTGGCTAATCTGGTAGAACTTGCCAGAAACAACAAAGAAAACAAAATGACAAAGCCAGTTTAACATCCAGTTTGTTTGCTGAGTGTGTTCACTGCAGGTGTTCAGTTGGATTTGGCCACATAGGCATGCAGTATGTTTGTTAACCATGCCCCAGCATGCTTCTCCAACACTTCTTCAATGACAGCTGCCTAACTGAAAATCACTTTAAGTGACTAATATGTGAGCGGACAGTGAGTCACTGCTTCTTAAATTTAGTTAAAAATGCAGTGTCATGAATTTCATGTTCTGCACAAGACTGTTCAGGGTAAGGGTGAGTACAGGCCAGCGGGGGGGTGGGGCCCAATCTGTCAGGATCCCTGGGTTTTGGCCTTGTTTTGATGATTATTGTTTAGATTTGGTGTTAGTATATTTCTGAGTTTCTGATTTCCTCTGTTATATTTTTGTGTACTTATAGCCTTCTTTCTTCTTTGTCATGTTGTCTGTGTATTCAACCTGCTTGCCTACATGTCTTCCCCTTTGACTTTCTATGTGGCTTTAGTTGGATTTATGTTTGTTCACCTGTTGGACATTAGCCAAAATAAATGGCTCGCCTTTTGTTATTTTTGCCTGCCTCCTGCATCTTGGATTTTCCATCCTTGAAAATAATTCCAGTTCACACAGTTTCCGTGACTGTGAAATAATAACTGTGCACCCTTAGTGTACAGTCACCTGTGGATCCCTGAGCACTCAATGCAGAGCAGCACTCCCAGGTTGATGGAGGCCCAGCAGGGAGCCGTTTGTCCGCAGTCACTGCACAGCTCATTGCCTGGCAGGCTCTGCACCCGCTGGAGGAGGCTCTCTCCTCCTCCCCGAACTCCTTTGTCAGCCCTCTCCCCCCTCTCTCTGGGCTCACTGGCAGAGTCGATGCTACTGGTGGAGGGTGAGGCTGTCCGGTCCAAGCGCTGTGTTACAAGTTAGAGACAGAGATTCAGTAAGAGCTGAGGAGCGATTTGTAATGAAAAATTAAGGCTTTTCTGTGTTACAGCAGTCCGTGTTACTGAGTGTGGTTAAATGTGTTTGCTTGTACCTCAATGTAATAGTTGTCAGTGATGTCTTTGTAAGCAGAAGCGATGCTTGCCTGGACGGCCTGGATCCAAGCCTGCCTCAGCTTCTCAGACTCAGCCTGCAGCATACAGCTCCTACAGGTTTATAGAAGCTAGTTATAAATGCCATATCTGTGTAATGTTACTGTTTTAGCTTTAGTTTGTTGAATCCCACAGAAATAAAGTCAAAATCTAAAAAAAAAAAAAAATACTAAAGAAAGAATAATTTTGGGTGTGAACTTCTGTGGTTGCACGCACGCACACATGCACGCGCACACACACACACACACACACACACACACTTACTTAGTGGGTGAAACCACCTCAAAGCAAAATCGCCTCTCATTATCTTCACATGGTTTGACTGAACACAACCTCAGATCTTCAACCACCACTGTCAAAGAATCCTGCCAGTAACAGAGGGGAGTGTCAGAACAACAAGCAAAGGTTAGTGGCAGGTCTGACAAGAAAGACAAGTCATTGGTTGGTCCCTTTATTCTCTGCCAATGTGTAAATCATGGCAAGTAGAATCAAGAACTCTAATGTGCTGTTTAACTAAAGTGGTGACAAAATCCTTGCATAAAGACACAAAATTTATAGATTTAGATTTTTATTTAAAAAAAAAAAAAAAATCAAATTGTACCTTGAGTTTCTTTTGGTAGACCAGCTGGCTGTTTTGTATAGAAAACCACCGCCTGGAAGGGGTTGAAGGTATGAAATCAGACTTTTAGTGTGAGGCAGAGATAGGCTGAATCAAGTGTCTCTATGCTGAAGTCTGCTCTATGGGGGGGGCACTCATCACGCCAACTATGTAATAAATCAATTCAATGAAACTGACTGACTCAGTGGAGGTTACTGGAGAACATTATTTGTTCTCCTAGAGTTATTTTACATAAAATTCTGAGAGCCCCACAGAGGTAATCAGTGGTGGAAAGATGACCCCCCCCCAATCTTGTTAGTGTGTTTTCTATATGTACAGGTTATTGCTGATGTGTTAGCTAACCTCTGTTCTATTCAGTTACCGATCTTAACTTTTCATTTTACCTGTTCCAGGTCTTGAATGCATTGCTGGCCCTCTTAAACAGGTAGCCCTCCATAACCACACCATTGGGTGCATCCACATTGAATTCCAGCTTGGGGTCATCATAGGAAAAATCCTGCAGAGAGAACATATGAAGTAATTGTTTGTGTGATACAATTAGTGTGAAGGCCATCTGGGCACTACAAATGGCTATGGAACTTTATCGGGGACTCATACAATAGCTTTGCCTCGACAATAATCAGGATCCGTTACACAACGCGGTTAAAGAGCATGTCAAGAACTCGCAATCATTCAGCCAAACTTTTTGTATCTATTTATATTTCTTGGATTGGCCAAGAAAGGCCTCTAGAGTTAGATGCCACCTGCTCAGCAAAGTGAAGAACAAAAGTGCACAGACTGAAATGAGAGCTGAGGCTGATGTTAGGTTTCCTTATGTTAGGTGAAACTTTGAGGTAGTGCTGAACATATGGCAGGCTGCACACAGACCACAACACACACATACTTTCGGTTCAGGAAAACCCCTTTAATTTTCCACTTTCCTTTTAGCTTTGTTAAAAGCATTGAGTCCTTTTCATTGATCCTCCCACACACAACAATTCATCTCCAATTCACCGGCATGAACTGTTAAGATTCCGCCAAAGATAAGAAGGAGAATGTCCATGTGACATGGAGGTACTAGAATAAAGCCAAATTCTTCAGCAACACCCATGTTTTTCTTCCAGGTTGGTGTCAAAAAATACGCAGGCCATATGACGCAAAAACATGGTGGGATGTGACAACAGCTTGTCTGTCCACCGGCTGCTGCTGAGGCATTCACACCTGGAGGTGTTTCCCTAAATTCAAGGACCGCTTGTGCGCACGCAGGAAGACATATTTGCACGGACTTACAGTCTAACGGGGCGTTTAATGATCAACTTCATGGAATAAAAAAAACAACACAGAAGCACTTTGATTAAACAAAGCAATATCCACCATTTGGAGGAACACCGCTGTTGGCATTTGGCATACTCATACTGTCAAGTCTGAGTCTCTGAACTCCGATTTGCCCCCATTTAATTCTTGCATTTTAAACTTTTAAACCGCCTGTCTGTTCACCAATGGAAAAACTTGAATGCAGAATTACAGCCCACCAGCGCCAAACAGAAGCTCTCCTCAAAACTGACTTCAGGCTCACTGACGGCTGAATAAATAAATAGGCTCACCAACGTGTAGCTCAATCTGCCAAATATCTTCATCGTTATCACACCGGCATCCAACAGCATTACGAATTCGTAAGTATAATAATAAATAACTTAATAAAAAACTTAATAAATAAATGATGACAAAGGAGAGAAGCGTGCGCCTCACGCGAGTACAGACACTGTCAGCGGAACAGGAGCGCGCTCGTGCCGCTGCCCCGGCCGCGTGGACCCGGTCCGGGAGCTCATTAGCATACAGCTGCCACCGCGGGGCTGGAGATCAAACATTTTATTTTCCGGCTGCATGTGCGGCCCTAAAGTAGCTATACCTCATCTCCGCCCCACCGGCGATTTAAGGCTGCCCTTTAACCCCCGCCCCGGACTTCTTCTGTGGGAGCCAACTTTCCATCTGTCTGCAGCTCTAAAAACCTTTCCTGCTTAATCAGGCTGATATTATTGCTCCCCAAACACCAGCCCAGAGGCCCCGCTTCCCACCTTAAATCAGCTAGGCCCGTGCAAGAATGCAAGCGCACAAGTAGCCCAAAGGCGCAGGAAGCCACATAACTGCGCTGAGCCAAACAGGGGATCCTAAACATGCATTTCTGGCAATATACAGGTTAGACCGCTTAAGACATGTTGAACAGTTTCATACCTTAAGATGCTACTTATGATGATTTGTATATAGTGAATAACATTATAGGCATACCCGTTTAATAAGGCACCCATCATGTTATATAATAATCCATCACACCAGAGACATTGTGCTGAAACAATGCCTAACACAACTCCTGCAGAAAAGTTTAGGGGCCTTTTTAGGACCATCAACCACTGTAGCTGTCTCGAGTCAACAGAAAATTCTTAAAAATCCCTCATCTTAATGCACTGCAAGGAAACATGCATGTGATGGAAGTAACACAAACTGATAAAAGTGGAGGCGATTTATAGATAAAAGTCGTTTACAAAATGTTTAATATTAATCTTCACTGCCTGTCTTTTTTTTTGTCTCTTTTTGTTTGCCTTTCACTGATTTGAAAATGTTGTACAGTTAGAAGTGGTGACAATAGAGGAGGAGAGAGCTGAGGCACCAGTTCCCCGGGGAGCCACAATGACGTTCTGCACACAAAAAGAACTGTTGCAAAAGAAAAGAAAGAGGGGAGCATGTGATCAGTGGAGGAGGACAGGGTGAAACAGAGAGGAAGCCACCATGGCGATCAAAGGAAGGGTGAGGTAAGGAGACAGGCAAAAAAGAAGGCCAGACTGTGTAAAACAGTAATAAAAAAATTGGATTCTCACTCATCACTCCATTACCGGTTCATCTTTATCTGAATGTCACAAATATCAATTTCAGATAACCCCACACTAACATTTTCATCTATATTAAATTCTGACTTAACTACTTTCATCAGTCTGTCTTATTTTACCCTGAGTGCTGCATCTATATTTCACAACTTCTGGCGTCTCATAGTGCTGCTTCCCACACTACTACTACATTTGCATATAGAAGGAATAGCAGGGGGGGAAAAAAGATGTCAGCGTTCAGTGAAAAAAAAACTGGAATGGCTCATGGCAGTGTTTTCTCCTTAATCTCTTGATGCAACAAGCCTTTTTATGTCTTCATGTTACTTCAGGCTTTTTTTTTTTTTGCATTTTTTTTGATAAAAGCACTTCCAAAGAATGATGGTAGACATCTGATCTAAACATCTTTGATATTTTCTGTCTGTGACTGCCTCTCTCTGGCTGACCACATACCATCGTCAGTTGGTGTCTGGACCATTTTTTCCCCCCTCTCTCTGTCCTCTGCTCTTTGTAATCTTTTTCCATCGCTTGCCCTCACATTCAACTCCCGGCTGTGCATCTTAATGCCGTCTGTTGACTTTGACTGTAAGCTGGCAGTTGTAACCTTTGGTTCTCAAACCTGTCAGAATAAGGGTTGGTTCTCAAATGGCAAAACTGGCTCCAAACCAGCACTGGGCACCAGCACTGTGTTGGTGATAAACAGATGCTTGATTATCAGAGCAGGAACTACAGTAGAGGACAGTGTCAGAGAACTCAATGAGCTGTCCTCAGATCAGATCTGTGTGTTTAAACTATGACTGTCATGATTTATTTAACAACTGAAAATAATAATAGTAGATCTCTGGGTCATTGTGGTTACTTATTTCAACAGCATCCACTACTATAATAGCTGTTTAAGAGCAAGTCTGTGCTAGTAATTTGTAGAAGGGTCCATCGGTGCTGAAGAAACGTTGCTCACCCTATACTCAGAGAACAGCAAACTGATTTCTGCATCAGCCTAAGTGATTCCAACAAAACCACTCTCCATGCATAAACAGCTACTGCTACCACACACACAGGCACACAAACAATGATTGGTAGATAAGCACCTCCTGGTGCAAGAAAATATTCAGGTTCTCATGTAAAGTGAGATTACTTTCAAGATTAAAAAAAAAGAAGAAAAAATTTAAATATGCACTAAATTTGAACCAGTAATATTTAAAGATGTTTATATTTAAATTTCCAGATAACGCGACCTTGAACCTTGAATACAAACTTCAAGGATCATCTGAAAATCTACACCACTCAACACAAGAAACCTGATGCTAGAGCCAAACACGGCGGGTCAAAATACGGGCCAACAGTTGCAAAGCACAGATGTGCTTACTTTAACCCTCCGCCACTGCGATGCTCCGCACACCATTTCATTTTCTAAACCGCGAATAAAACTCGAACATTTGTATGGTCAACTGAATCCATCAAGCTACAGGTAAATGTAGTGGCTGAGGTAGATAGAAAAACAAACTCACCTGCATCAGAGTCTTGAGGAAGCGGTCAAGTGAGGACACAATGAAGTGAGAGCATGAGAGAGGGAGAAAGAAATGTATTATAGGAAGAATGAGGCTGCATCGATTTCACCAGAACTAACTAAATATGTGCAGCTGCAAGACATGTTCTATTCATGGTGAGTGTTCAGCACATCTCGATACACAAGCGGGCTGCATCTGAGGGCTGCTGAAAAACACACAGCTGTTCTTCATTTCATTAAAAGAACTTAATAATCATGGCACGTTAGACATGAAGTGTTTTGGTCTAAAACAATCAAAAAAATCCAAACCAAGTATTACAACTCAGTGCAGGTTTTACAGATTAAAAAGGACGCGTTGCCGAAAAGGTCATTATGCCATTCACAAAGCCGTTTGTCAAGTCTGGCAGGATGCCGCCGCTCGGCAAATTTAATCCATTGGAGGGAAGGGCTTCTGGCAGAAAAACAGACATATTTTTGGCATTTCTTCCAACAACAGATGGATGATTTTTTTATGCATCTGTGCATGAGTGTGCCTGCTGGGGGATGGGGATGGTTAAAGGGTTGTTTGTCTTTAAGCGGAGTGATTCGTGCACATTTGGAGGAACCACTTTCTTGCTCTTACTATAAGCCTGAATGCAAAAAATGCAGTAGGCTGTCTGTAAGTAGCTGTCAAACTTTATAGGAAGAAAACAGGATAGTCACAAAACAAACAAGGTAAAAATAGTTCACACCTTTGTTTTCCACATAAAGGCATCTGATGTCACTATTAGATCTTTTTCGTTTTGTTTTTTTTTAACCCTGCCAGACAAATACCAAATTTAATTCCAGTATTTTGTTGCCAACTTCTACTGAATTAGGAAGTACCTGTCATGCTGAGAGAGAGCTGAAAATATAAACAAACAAAAAAAATCCAGTTTATCAGCCTTTAAGGAAACATATCTAACATTCTTGTGTGCATAAAAGATATCTGAGATCAACAGATTACTGTCACAAGTTCTTCTATGCTATGACGGGAGAATCTGCACAGACCTGGCTGCAAAAAGAGAAGCCTGCTATAGTCGTGGAAAGGCCTTTAAAAGAAGAAAAATAGAGGGGAACCATCTGTGCTGTAAGTTTTGGCATGTCTAAACACATGTATGCAAGTGTAATACTGAATGCTGTAGAGTCTCCACATCACTGTATTTTGTATTCTGATCTGATTTGGGAGCATATGAGACGGGGAAAGTTGCCCTAGTTTTCCTTGGAAGAAGAGATCACAGGGATGAACTGTTATGGCAATGTGGGCTCAAAGATAAGAGCTGTGATGCTGTCTCACTCTCTGCTGGATGAGGGCATGTTTGTGCTCCAGCTCCCTCTTCTCCATGGCCGAGTCGATGACCAGCTGATCAAGCTGCACAGAACAGATGAGTGAGTGAACACTAAAATACAGTAAAATATGTTTTTAAAAATGAAAAGACACTTAAAATCAAGAAGGTATAGATTCTTTATCGAGTGATAATAGTAATGTTTTGGGTTTGTTTGGTTTGTCTTACCTGTGCAGCCAGTTTTTTCATATAGGGGTCAATCTCATCCAGGATGTTAAAGCCTTGTTGGAACAAAGTATACTGGGCTCGCATGAATGACAGCATCTGTACGAGACAAAGGAAAACAAAACGTGACACAAGTGATACAGTCAAAACATGCCAACTGTATTCAGGTGTTCATGTGAAGATACAAGTCACTCACTGCATCCAGGATTTCAAATTTCTTCTTGGCTTGAAGCACATTAATCTGTGAGAAACAAAGAGAAAAAGAAAACTCTAGATTTCAGGCTTTATGTTTAAGATGAGGAGAGAGCTAAGGGACCCAATCAAGAGCTGTGTGCATGGGTTCAACAGAAGTTGATCGACAGCGCCACCTATAGGAGGACACTGGTAATAGCAGCTAGTATTTGCGCTCCGTCTGTCTCACCTGCAGCACATAGTCCAGGGCCAGGTGCCGAAAAGCTTTGCGGCTGAGGATGAGGGCCTGCGTCGCCTCCTCCGCCTCGTGCACCTTGTTCCTCGGTGCCTGCGCGTTCTTGACCTGTGCCAGCTCCATGTCCTCACGCACTCGATCAAACTGCTTCTTGGTGTCCTTGAACTTCCTGATGTCCCTGGTGCAAGCAGCATGAGAGACGGAGAGCTTAGAATTCACTGCGTTTTTGCCAAATCGCATGGTGTGAGCAAAAAAATTTTTTTATTTCTGTTATTACTGGAAGCTTTCTGCATGTGGTCACAAAAAAAATGCAAGCTCAACAAAATAACTAGGGGACTAGATGGAAATTCTAAAATTTGAAGGTTATATAAGAAAACATCCATCATGCCATATGGCCTTCATATAGCTACTGGTTCAACATCTCGCTCAAGTGCACTTTAACACAAGTGGGGGAAGTGATTCCCCCCCTGGAGGAAATACTTGGTGCCCTGAAATCTGAATTTCCATCACTTCTTACCTATTCGAATATGCATTAGGTACTTTAAGCTACTCAAACTCTGATGAGATACTCACTCTTTAATGAAGGTGTGAAGCTGCTGTTTGATCGACCTCTGAGCCTGGTCAAACAAAATCTGCGGGCAGATAGAAGGAAGCAATATTATACGAGTCACAGTGCACAGCAGATAAAGAGCAAATAATGAATTTGGTGACTAGATTAAATCTACAAATCTGTAGTTCCCCAATCTCGGCACAAGATGGCAGTATGAGCCCTTTCATGTTATTCCTTTAGCCACTTAAACCACAGGCAGAGAGGAGCTGAACTGGAGACAGATGAGAAAACCCACACGTGAACACACTCTGCTACTGCCTCCACAGAATTTTAGGTATATTTGATTCCACATTTTACTTCCTGTTAACGATGGGATTTCCTCTCCTCTTCCTCTCCCTCTCCTGACAGCTCTCCTCCTCTTACGCTTTCCTCCGCTTCTTATGCATTGTGAGCAACTCTTCTCTCCATGTAGGAAATGATCTTGTTTCCATTTTTATATTTCTGCCATATAATGCACCCAAAGTGACTGCTGTTGATATTATACTATAAATATATTAAGGAAAAGCATGTGACTTTTTGATTTCTCTATGTGCAACACACGTGCACCCACATCACGTAGACGCAAAGAAAAGGACTTAAAGTAATTGTGACTGCTTTATAATCATACGCATGCGGACAGTATATACGACAATTACTTGGATTAAACTTTCTATAGCAATCCCTCATTTTCAAGCATACACATTGCGGATTACGGGCTTAGTGTATGTGTAAGCCTCCGACCACATGACATCCCTGCAGGGCCTGATAATATGCGATGGATCAGACTCTCAGATATGTTGCTCAAGGTGGCTTGTCGTATGTTTTTACAAATGTAGAACACACAAATCACAATTGCAGGAATTTCAAGTGGAAAAAATCAAGCTTAAGAATGATTTACTCCTTTAAAAGCATCTGTAAACTTTCCACAGAGCATGTCTTTGGACGCTGGGTAATTTTCACCCACGTGATTGTAGTCGTGATTTTTATTGTGTACTGCTATCTGAGTTGCATACAGAATTCATATGGTCAAAAAAATATTTTTAGCTGGTCATTTTTTCCCCCTCTCAAACATTTTTTTTGTTTGTTTGTTTATCTCTCCCACAGTTGTCAGTGATGCAGGGAAACTGTGGCTTCACTGGACAAAGCTCACATGTCCCAGGAATGTGTGAAGTAAAGAACAAGTTGCTATTTCCATTTTTACATTCTTTTTAGACATTTTTTGTTAATGATTCATTTTATGAGACATTGTTTAGGGGGAAATCAAAGAAAAGTACTTCAATTTGCCATGTATTGTTCTACTTTAATATATTTTATGGGATGTATATTATATCAGGTAAAATATACCTAATTTAGTGTTACAAAACTGCACATTAGTATTCTAGAGTTAAACTCAGCCTAACTAACCAAACTGGAATGACTCTATTAGTCTGTAGTTCCCATTTTCACATATTTCTCACATGCATTCATCATTAGCATTGGGGCGGCTGTGGCTCAGTGGAAGAGTGGCTCATTTACCAGTCAGAAGTTCAATTGTGTCAAAGGATCCCTGGGCAAGAATCCCAAGTTGCCCCTGATTGATCCATCAGAGTGTTTGTGAGATAAAAGTGCTTAGTTATAGGTAAAAAAAAGCACAGTATGAATGTGTGTGTGTGATGAGACTTGTAGTAGAAAGTGCTTTGAGTGCTCAAACTAGTAGTAGAATAAAGGCGCTATATAACCAAGTCCATTTACCATTAAGAAAGTTACTTTCAGCTGCTCCTTTATTCACAAGGTGTAGCCACAGCAGGTAGTGCCACATGTTTGATGTGGGAAATCTTTACACCAGATGCCCTTCCTGACGCAACCCCAAAGGGGATTTATGTCTCCTCTCTGGACTGAACCGTGGATTGTTTGGTGCCACTACCATGCATTATCATTAAAATGCTGAAAATGGAAAACTACCTGACATGATCGTGAACAGTTTGTGACTTGGGTTGAGCAAAATAGGTAGGTTTAGGTATGACGCTTTCCAAGACAGGGAGTAACTTATCTGCAGCTTCCTGTATAAGAAATGAAACCTGAAACAATCTTGGTACATTACCACCATCAGATACATACTAATCCAACTGTTCCACCCAGGCCTGCTCTTGATTATAGTGCCCTGGGCGTGACCCAGCCCAACCTACATTATGTCAGCACTCCACCTCCTCGTGCACTAGTCCTGAAATTCAAAGATATTATGTGTCATGTCGGGCTGTGTGGCTGGAGGGGTTAGACCCAAAATGCAGGACTCAGCAGAGGGTGAACTTAAGGTGGTTTATTTGGAAGATGGAACAAAAGACAAAAACGAACCTACACTGGGACGGGAGCTAGACAAAAACTGAGGAGGAACAGTGAGACACACAGAATAGGGAGCGATGACGACACGACAAAGAATAGATGAAAACTGAGGGCTTAAATACACAATAGGTAATCAGGGCAAGAGGAAACAGCAGTGCACAGCAGGTGAAGCAAATGAAACTAATATCACAGAGGAAGCAAAACTAAACACAAAGCACAGGAAAAAGAAGACTGGCAAAATAAAACAGGTACACGCAGACTACATACGGGGGACTGGCACACAGACACGGGACAGAGACGCAGACTAGTCACAACACTAGGAATAAAACTCAACATGAAAACACAGGAGGTCAGGGCTAAGACAAAATGACAAAACAGACAAGACCATGGAAGCAGGGGAGACAGGGACAAAGGGAACAAGAGTATCAAAACAAACTGGGAAATAACAAAACTCAGGGAAAATAAAACTAAACACGAAACGCTGGGCAGACGGCCCAGGACCATGACACTATGTGTCTGCTAGAGTGTCTGTGTCTCCTGTACCCATCTGGGATGGAGAGTCAAAGCTTCTGTTTGCTTGTGGCCGCTAAGCAAACAAGAACAAGAGACCAGTTTCTCTTTTTAATGCCCTCATTTACGCTTGACAGCTGAAAAGTTGTAGGAACAGGAAATGATGGTTGGTCAAATAAAAAAAAAACTATGGATGCTTTTTATTACGCTAGTGTGTCTCCTTCCTTATCTTCCTCATATCATCCTCTTCCCCATGATGGATGTGTCAGAGACATATGCAGACAAATGTCCCCTTCTTTGCTCCTTGATTCTTCTCTCACATTTAGGGGGGTTGAAGTCCCTCCCTGAGGGTCAGGGCAGAGCAAACTTTTGGACCATGTTAGCAGTCAGGATTCAAGGAAGTGTAAGTCATCACAAAGAAAAGCATCCTTTATTTTTTCCTCCCCTTGTCTATTCATAAGCAAATAATCTTTTTAAGAAGGGTGAATACAGGGAAAGCAAGACAATAGGGTGCGCAGAGGATGTATTAAGAGGGTGTGAAAGGGCAGAGGAAAAGAAACAGCATTCTTAAAATTGGTGCGCTATGTGACATAAGCAGGAACTGGAAACATTAAACAGCATGTAATGGATAAAAAAAGACAGTACACTGCCTCTATAGAAAAAGAGAAAGGAAATTATTGGTCTGATGTGGATAATGGATGTGATGTAATAAGCAGTGGTTTGATTTGATTGGACTTTATAAAGGTCAAGGCTACAGAGACCTGAAGTTGGAGAAGAAGAGGGTTTATCTAAGGATAAGGATAACCCTCACCGTGGAATAATAGCAGGAAAATATGTGTATTTTTTTCTTATAAATTTTCAGATTCTTAACTGTTGTGTCTTTTTGTTACTTCCTTTCTCATCTTGTATTTATTTTCTTCCCTCACTTTTTTTTTTTCCAGTGTCATTACTGACCTCTTTATGTTCCTGATTTTGTCATGCATGGATCCATCATGCATAAACAGGAATTTGTGAACAACTCAAAACACAACACACTATCTCATATTGTCATGTCATGGTTGTAATTCAACCAAGTAAATACTTTAAAATGTTGTAATTTCTCTTTCCGCTGTGGGCTTTCCAAACCCGTATCAGCATCTCAGTGTGAGAAAGCTTTCATAAAGTGAGAAATTACTCATGAGGAGTCATGAGGAGAAATCACTCTGGAGTCATGTGGGGAAAACCTGTGTTTGTGTGTGTGTGGTTTTGTATGTGTGTGTGCCCTGTGTGAATGAAAGTTTATGCATTAAGCTGCAATACACATCTGGTCCAGCATGTGGTTTGAATCAGACACACACGATCACTGGCCAGTGTGGACAGATTCACCGTCACTGAGTGATGTCACAGTTGAATTGTGTGTGTGTGTGTGTGTGTGTGTGTGTGTGTGTGTGTGTGCGTGTGCAAGTGTTGTACAAGACTGGGCCCAGGAGGACTGCATGCCTGAAAGCTGTTAATATGCCAGGAAGACCTGGGCGTTTCCAAACTGCACAGTACCTTGACCTCTCGCCTGTGGCTAAAGCATACTGTGTGTGTGTGTGTGTGTGTGTGTGTGTGTGTGTGTGTGTGTGTGTGTGTGTGTGTGTCTCACCGTGTGGTAGTTGACCATCTCCTGCAGGCTTTCTCCACACTTTTCAAGGCATTCCTGGGTTAATGAGTGCACAGTGTTAGGCTCAGGTTTCCACGTGAACATAAGCATCATTTTGACATAATAAGATTTTCTGAACTTATCTATATTTAAACACACATACTGACAGGAAAGAGAATCCGAATGATTTTCTAAAACAACTACAAAGTCAGTTTGAGGTCTTTGTGCTTGCAGCCATGCAAACTCTCACTGTAAACATCTCCTGCTCACATCGTGTCACATCTTCAGCGCTCACAACAACTGGACGACTCCATGTAGGAATGTCCGAGTAAAAGACAAAGGGAGGTCACTTGCAGAGAAGTTGACACTCAAACATTCCTCAGAGGATTTGAGCTCAGTGTTGAGGACATCTTTGCTCCTACTCACCGATATCATCTCCTCTTTCTTGCACTGCTGGGACAGGTCTTTGATGCCGTTAACAAAGAGTTTGTTGGCGCTGACATAGGCCCTGCCGGCCTCAATCATCCCGCTGCACAGCTTCACCAACTAATGGGAGGAGTAAAAACATCACTTTAATGTCCAAACAAGAACACAGTCTATTTGAAGACTCACATGTTTTACACAATGAGATGCGAGGATGTTAATAGGCAAAGTGCTGATGTAAATCCAACAAAGATTAAAAGAATTTCTGCTCACATGCTGAATGTGAGAGGACACTCAAATTTGGAATAATCCTCATTTTGGTATCAAGGCCAGCGCAGGCCTTAGTGAAGCTGTTGTTTCGGGAATGAGTACTTATTAAGAAAGTGACTAAATGAGCAAATGAAAAGATGCAAATGAAGGAGCTGATCAAAGGCAGCTGACTATATTGCACAGCTATGATTAAAGCTGCAAACCAAATCCCACAGACCAACTTAGTCACAACTTGGTACATAATATATCATGAAGATTTCAAACACTTGGTAATTAGCTGTTTGTTGTGCAACACTACTGACAGATGCAAGGTTGTGTAACTACAATATTTGCCAAAAGTAGAGTGCATGCTCTTGTAAAACGCACTTTTTTTTCACTAAAGGATTATTTGATGACACTACACGGTTTGTGAAGAGGGTGTTAGGCCTGAGGTGCCTCAGGGACGAGCCAAAGTTGATGCAAAAATTACTAATGTTCATTTATGGATGAATAATTTTTTAATATGCTTTACAACATAGAATACGGGAAGATTTTTATTTACTCCTTAAAAAAAAGAAACAAGCAGTAAGCAGTCTGTTTAAACCTCTGGGAAATCTGTGAAATATGAGTTATCACAAAAACACACCTGCACCTGCTGCAATGCCTAATAAAGGTAGACTGAAGAAGTAAATGATCTTTGGGGGAAAAAAAAATTAAAATGCTACATATATGAACCCCAGGACACCACGAATGTCTGTACAAACTTGGACTTGTACCAGTGCTGGACCATTCAACCAACATGCCGATGCCAGTAACCTCAGGGCCACGGCACTACCACTGATAAAGTCTAAATGGAGATTACTGCTGATATAACCACAATAAGTCGAAGCTATGTATTAAAAAGATTTGGGAGTCAATACGGAGTGTACATTTCACACAGAGAAATTAATCAATGAAATCAAATAATATAATTTACTGCATAGTATACTATATAGCCAGAGCTATATGATGGCTGAATTGAAATGATTAACATAAATGTATATTACCAGGTGCAGGCAATGACAGTATGTACGCCTTTAAATGCCACATCACAACTGTTTCTGCAATTGCTTTCCCACTTCACGAGTAACATGATAAGCTGCAGAAAGTTACACTGTCATTACCAAGGCACTTACGCAGAAGCAGAAAATATGTGTTTGTGTGCATGTGTGTTGGCAAGGGTGGGGTTGGGGGGGGTGCACAAGAGCGTCTAGTAAACCTTTAATTATCACATTTGGTGCAAGGGTTCCCAAGGTTGTCTGTATGTGATTTTTGCCGAGTGGCTGACGGTAACGCCTGCAGCTGCGTGAACATTGCTAAAATGGGCTGCTGAGATCAAAAGCATCAATTGCCAAATGTTCACACTTACCATGTTTTTTTTTTAAGATGTATGATGCAGTCCAAATTTTAACTGCGCTGTCAGGAATCCATAGAAGATTCAATGAAGCATGACGCTCCCAAGCTGGGCTGACAACATATATGTCAACAAATTGGTTGATGGAGGCAAAGTGATCTCATCGAGTGCAGCCCTAAGCCCCCAGAGTGTGAGGATGGCCATTAGAGGCACAGTCTGTGTGTCTCGATATAATAAATGAGTTGGAAAGACTGCAGGCGTCCACCTGAAGCCAAAATGCCACATCTGGTACCACACAACAGACCTTTCTGTGTTAGCTGACCAAAACAATTACGGCGTAATTACAGAGTCTCTGATGGGCAATGAGGTGCAGAATGGACATTTTACAATTTTGTCTAATTAAAAATGCTCTTTAGTACTGATAGTGTTATATTAATTGTTGGGTCACAACAAGCAAAATAAATATACTCCAAAAATGATTCATTTGAGTACTCCAGTTAGCCAGTGGACAGCACTAAACATTTGCAGACAGTGAACGAGTGGTTCAGCTTTCATCAATCATGTTGATGTACTCCTCTAAGAGGTTCTTTGCTGTCACCACAGGCAGCTTCGGGGTAGGTGGAGGACTCTTGCTGAACAGAACAAACCTCCCTGGTGGAAACCTCTAACCTCTGAGCCTTTTCATTTTTCAGTGGAGCTGAATTGGAGCTCCAAGTTCAACAGAAGGTCCTGCCTTACCTGTTGGTGGCAGGAATCATCTGTAGATGTTCATATGTGCAAAATGTGAGGGGCTCTAATCATATGACTCCTTAATGATGGACTTCAATATTAAGTAAATGCCCAAACCATCTAAATAACTACTTCTTTATTTAAACAAACCTAGCAGTTCACATTGAGGGTTGTTAATCCACATTTCATTTTGTCTACAGGCTGAACAAGATCAGCAGTCTGACATTAGAAGAACTGTCTCAGACTCACCTTCAGAGGGACGAAGCCACGGTAATGTTATTTCCACCTCTAAATTTTCTTTTACTTCTACCCTTATTAGTTTATATGAATAAGCATATCCAGAGGTGGGAAGTAATGAAGTACAAATACTTCGTTACTGTACTTAAGTACATTTTTCAGGTATCTGTACTTTACTTGAGTATTTATTGTTCTGAGTACTTTTTACTTTTACTCCCTACATTTTTACACAAGTATCTGTACTTTCTACTTCTTACATTTTCAAACAGACTCGTTACTTTAGGTTTAACACGTCTGAGAAAAGTCTGCATTTCCGTCAAACATCAAACGATCTAAATGGAGGAATAATAACATAAAAGAGACAATCGTACTGGCGTATCCTCCATCACCGGACTTATCTCGTACAAAGGGATTAAATACACAAACCCATTTAATTAATGTCTCATTTATAGCGCTATAATCGGGCCGGACCGAGTCCGTAAGTTGCATAAACAGCTTAGCTAGCGCTACTGAAGAGGAGCGAGCATAAAGGCAGTAACGTGTGGCAGGTAAATGCAACCTTTCTAAATGCTCAACAAATATCTGCAAACACACAAAGTGTGTGCAGTTTGTCACACAGTGTGTCTGCTAGCTAAAAGAAGAGCTGCTGTATTTCAGGGAGAGCAAAGAGAGAGAAGTTCACTCAGAGATGGAGAAAGAGGACAGGAGAGGAAGAAGAGAGGTTAGAATTAAAGGTAAGGACTGGAAAATAAACTGAAGTATGCTGACTTTGTGTTATTCAAAGATTGTATGAAAATACTGCAGTTTAGTACCTAATACCTTTTATATTATTACAATAATATACAATATGATGAGGTTCAGTTAGCTTACAGAAAAATAGCAGGTAGAAACGTCCTCCAATAAGCTACTTTTACTTTCTTACTTTGAGTACATTTCAGAGCCTGTACTTTTTTACTTTTACTTAAGTAAAGAAATTGAACCAGTACTTCAACTTTTACCAAAGTATTTTTTAACACAAGTACTTGTACTTCTACTTAAGTATAGAATGTCAGTACTTTTGCCACCTCTGAGCATATCTCAGCTCACTTCCTCAAGACAGATGTTTGAGACAGTCCATAAAGAGCTATCTCTGTAACTAATAGGGTTTTCATGCAGCTATGAAATTTATTCCAGTCATTCCATTTGCCTTTAACCGTCCACTAATACCACAGACCATAGAGCCTGATCAAAGTGCAGCTGATGTGAATACCTACATTTAAGGAATGAAGCTCCAGTTTGGCATTAACAACAGTATCTGTGTTGATTTTAATGCCTGCGAAGGTTTGGAGCTCTGCAGTTACTGAATCAGCAGAGAGTTGGCAACATTTATGCCCTACGTGCCTCAGCACTCAGTGACCCCGCTCTGTAACTTTACACAGCCTGACACTTTGTGGCTGAGTTACTGTGGTTCCTAAACTCTTCCACTTTGCAATAATACCAATTACAGAATATCAAGGAGGGAATAAATTTCACAAAGTGACTTGTTCCAATGATGGCATCCTATTACAATACCACACTCAAATTCAGTGAGCTCTTTAGAACGACCCATTCATTCACATGGCTAGGTGTTTGATTTTATTCACCTGTGGCAATGGGACTGAAAACACCTGAATTCAGAGGTTAAGAGGTATGGCCCAATACTTTTGTCCAAATAGTGTTTGTTTGTTTGATGGGATAATTTTGGCAAAACTAATATAGCTGCTGGACTGATAGTACTATGAAATGTTACATGAACTGTAACATATGTATTAAATAAATATGTCTCCTAGTTTTGGTCATTGTGGCAACTTTAAAATGAACTCCTGAGAAAATAATCTGGGCAAAATGCACTTCAGAGCAGATAAAACCTTAAAAATGTCCATTCATCCAATTTCTTCTGTTTATCCAATTCAAGGTCACAGAGGGGCTAGAGCCTATCCCAGCTATCATAGGGCAAGAGGACAGGTCGCCATCTATTGCAGGGCTAACACAGAGAGCCAGACAACCATTCACATTCACACCTACAGCCAATTTAGAATTGCTAATTAACCTAATCCATGCATGTCTTTGGACTGTGGAAGAAAGCTGGAAAAGAAATCCATGCAAACATGCAAACCCCACACAGAAAGGCACCAGCCAGGTGAAAGATTCAAACCCAGGACCTTCTTGCTGTGCGCCAACAGCCATGAATGAAATGGAATAAAGGAAACAGTTTTATTCTATATCTCTGGAATACCTACAATTAATAATAAGTTGCTGTTGTATTAAAAATGAAAATGAAAATATAGCACACATTAAGGTAACAAACTGCACTACGTGAACCTTGTATACCACTAGTAGCTTTGCTGGCATTAATTGGTATTTTCTCACTGTAAATGGGCGATCTCATATTCAGTGCATGAACCTACGACATTTAATTAAGTGCCTGCAGTGTTTTCATGATTTAAATAACTTTGACATTTAAATAACGGCGTGTGAGAACAACAGACGGATAGAAAAAAGGAGCAGAGGAATAAAATCACAGCGACAGTGTAGAGAGTAAAGGAAGTAGCACTCAGAAAACCTCGACATCTGCTGGTATTTAGAATTCAAACAAAGTCAATGAAATTCACAAATGTCCTGTTTCAAGTGTTATAAACAAAGAAAACTTGAAAGAAGTGTATGCATGATTTTTTTTTTCACTTTATCAGCTGATTTTATCTTTTAATGAGAAGTACAGTCCACAGAACCAACATATTAGAAGGATTCATACCTTGTCGAGCTTTGCTTCAATTTCTCCCACATCTGTCTCCACATCATCAATTCCAGCCCTGCAGAGAGAACACAAAGCCAGACGGTTACTCAGAGCTGCTTTTCAGTAATGCCATTTCTGAGAAAAAGAACCATGGCTTAACCTAAAAACAAATACTGCGGCCGCAATCAGACAATTTAAACTCTTGTTTTAGAGAGATTCTTGGATTAGCGGTAAGCCACAATATCAGAGTGAATAATAGTAATATGGAAAAAAAAATATCAGTGAAAAGTTTAAACTGGCTGTGACTCTAAAAGAAAAGCAGAACAGAAGAAGGTGAGATGTGAAGGCATGGCCTAAAGAAGATAAAAAGGGACCAAAATGACAGTGTACAGCTAGCATGTACACGTACATATATAGAATAACACTGTAGAATATCTGTATTTTATTCCACTGCAAATTAAGCTGCAATCAGTCACCATACATCACAGTCTCATACACTCAGACATTAACCCTGATGATCAGATTGACAAAGGCATAACTCTGGAAGATTAGGGGCCACTGCTGAGCTGTAAAATCAATGAAATCAATATAAAATCATGATACAGAGACATACAGGCCTTATATTCAGTACCAGCATTTTAGCCTCACATTAATTAATACTTTTAATCTCATTTTCTTGTCTTCACTTTTCAAAGATCAGCTGGAGTGTCTGATCAGCCCGATACAACCAGAAACCAGCGTCACACCCGTCACGTGCTGGAGCATTTCAACCGTAAATCATGGGAGACAATGATCTCATCATACAATCTCAGCCCCACCCGCTTCTTCAAGCCTTTTACACCCCGCAGCTGGTTTTACACGTCACAGCACAGAAGAGCAAGAAAAGCACCAACATCTGCCCAGCTAGTTAATGTGATTAAGGATGCAAGTTTGCTTGTGTCTGTTGTAGAAGGGATGAACTCACTGGGAGGGGTAGCACAACTCAGTTTAGTCAGTTAGCAGCTGACAATTGCAACAATGCCATGAGCTGCTCATTCTTGACTTGCAGCTGTCTTGCACTTGCGCCTTTCTCTTTCTCTTTCTCTCACCCATGCCACATTCTGTTTATACAGACTGAATTTTTCCCTGTCACAACATGACACTGACATAGCAAACGTGCATGTGTGTGGTCTGCAAGATGGCAGGTATTTATTGTTTCAAAGAGACTGAGATGGGGGGAATAAAAAGAGGTGCTGAAAGCACAGACCTTGCGTTAAGCAGTCTTTGTAATTTGTTGCATGTGCATAATGCTGCCGCAAAATGTTTTTGCTGGATGAAGCTAGAAATACAACATTTCACTGCACATACTTCCAGGCTGTGTGTCTGTCCAACAGCATCATGTTCTCAATTAAGTCACGCTGTACCAGACATCAACAATGTCAAGCAGCTGTTCAATCTAGAGGATAAGCTCATTAAAAGGGTATGGTGTCTCAGGCAGCACGCTGCCTAATAAACACTGACTGACATTTGATGACAAGGGTGACACAGATGACATATAATACAGCAGCAGCAGTCGATAGGCTATTGATCAAAGTTTTCATGTTCAGCACAACGTGATTGTGGCAGCTCCTTGTGCTTTGTGTTGCAGAAGTTTTTTTCCAGCATGCATGTTTTCTATATCGATATGCATTCTTGTAAGTTTATAACGAGGGAAGCTTTGAAAATCGACTCACTAAGGAGGTTACCTCTGTTAAAAAAAACATCACTACCAAACCAGTTATATGTGTGTGTGAGAGACAGACTGCAAGCATGTGTGTGTGTGTCAATATAGAGTATGCTTGTCCTTATTTACCCCTTCACCACCTGGGGTTATAGTGAAATCAAGTAAAACTAACTTCCTTGAAGTAATGGGTAATGATGCAAAACCAGATACCTGCATGCCAATATGAGGACACTGATGAAATGTAATATATAATAAAATACATATATATGTGTTTCCAACGTGTGTGTGTTCAGTGAGCGAATGTACAATGAAGAAACACTCCAAAGCAGCTCCACCGATGACGCAGGCCAGTCAGAAGGGGGATGGGCTCGTATGCGCTGCTAGTGGTAGGACAATGTACATGGGCTGACATCACCAGTGGGGGGGGGGGGGGGGGGGGACCTCACGTGCACTAGTACCATGCACACACCCATCAGCCCCAAATACTATCCTTACTAGTGTGCTGAGTCTATTCTTGTCCCCCATGCTGTTGGTGTACTGTAGCATGCAACCTGCATGCAACATCGTCTCGCATCTTTTCACATGAGAGCCAAATGAGTTCTCACACACACACACACACACACACACACACACACACACACACACACACACACACACACACACACACACACACAGAGCAACCCCCCCCCCCCCCATGTCTTCCAGACTCAGTGTGTCACACAGCATCACATTCACATCAGGATCACTTCAAGAACCCGAAGGACAGAAGTAGAGGAATCAAACTGCTGACAGTGGGCAAACCCAGACCCGGTGGCTAAAATACCCACATGCAGCTTGATGTCATACTCACTGGAATGAAATGACATGTGCTACACATTATGTGTCATGAGTAGAACAAACATGCATCTAAGAACGTCTAACCTGTTAAAATGGACTTCTTACAGTCTTTTTTCCCAACCAAAAATGCAGGAGCTCATAAAGTTTAAAAGGTCAATGATGAAAAGTGTGTGTGTGCTCATGTAAGCCCTGGATAAGTCTTCATTTAGGGTCAATCTGTCAATCTGTACTCCTGTCTTATTTGAGCCACTGACCTACAAACCTCTATCCAAAAAGGTTGGGACCTGTGTAAAATATCAATAAAAACAGCAAGTTACAAATCACCTGAAGCCTTTATTTATTAGAAAACAGCACGAAGGCAACATTGTTTCAAATGGTGAAACCAAGCAATCTCATTTTGAATTTGATGCTTTACACAGAGTACTAACTTTACTGGTAACAGGGATGTAAGTACACACATAACGTGCATTTTTCTCACTGAATACGAGCATGCCGTTCTTATAAAGCTCTGTATCCTCAACAGTTTGTTGTAGCACCTGTTTTTATTATTTACCAGATGACTCATCAATCCAGGCCACTGCGGGGAATGAATGGCATAATCCTGTTTTCACTACATACTCACTATTTTATGTGGAGAGTACACTGCCACCCCTCACTCACACATACAGAGAAGTGTAAATCACCAAAGCAATGAGGTGATTACACACCCGCACACACACACACACACAGACACACACACACACACACAGACATGTGGACACAAAGAGATAAAAACAGAAGACACACATTGACCCAGAAACCCATTAACTAAAGGGTTTCATCAGAAAGCACAAATTAGGTATAAAACCTGCAATCTGCCAAATTTACTTCCATTCACACAAGTAGGCACCTACATTTCTGCCAACAATGAGGATGAATACATTATGGAGCTTTCACTGCTGTGTGAAACAACTGCTTACTGACAACTGAAACAACAACCTAAAAGAGCAATTTCATAATGCACAAAAAAAACACACACACACACACACACACACACACACACACACACACACACACACACACACACACACACACACACACACACACACACACACACACACACACACAAAGAAATAGAATTACTGCCTTGTGGCTGCATTTATGATATATTTATATCTATGTGAAAATGACTTAACTTGAATTTGAAAGCTTGGATGTTTTTGTCCAGATTTATGTCTAGTGCATTAATATGTATGTATTTTAACATGTAGGGTCCCTGAGAGAAATAAAAGGCTCTATTTGGCTTTATTTGTAAACACAGGCAGCTCTGATTGAATACAATGCTTCATTAGACAATGCTTCAAATATAGATGATGCTGCAAGGAAGCTTGAAATTCTAAGCCATGGATGCTTCGCATATCTCTAACTAACACAGTTTTGAGGTGTGCAATCAAGATTCTCCATTTTACTGTCTGATCAAATTTCAAATATGGTCGCAGTTATGGCGTTGAATTATGGCCAGAAAAGCTGTCTGAAGAGGACCATTTGGATATAAAACGCCATCAATTTCTATGTTTTATGCCCTTTGAAGTTCTGTCATAATTAGCAGATAAATAAAGTCACAATGACCTCTGACCTTTGATGACCAAACTCAAATCAATTTATCATTGAGCCCAAGTGGACGCTTGTGCCACATATTTTCCTGAGGTGTTCCTGAGACATTGTGGGCTGAAGGATATACCTGACAGCTGAGTAGAAGAAGAAGAAGAAGAAGAAGAAACAGCCTTTATTGTCCCACAGAGGGGAAATTTGGGTGTAACAGCAGCCGCAGTTATTATAAATATAAATAAAGATATAATAATTTACACTATTAAGAAAAGAATATATATAAAATCAACAAACAAGATTAACCTTAATACTACTAATAATAACACTATATACAATGTACATGATGTGCCTGTGTGTTGAACCTTAACAGGCCGGACTATTTACAGTATATTATATATTATCCTACATTGTGTAGGTTATTGTGATTTTTGTTGGGAGCAGTGATGGTTATAAAGTCTTACAGCTGCTGGGAGGAAGGATCTGCGGTAGCGAGGAGGACACAAAGAATAAGTAATAAATGAACACCAGTCAGCAAAACACCACAAATATATATATATCTTATACACAAATGTTCTTAATTGACATAGAATAGACATGGTACATTTACAAATACATTCAAATTTGTCAGCTGTCAAAGATTTTGACATAGAGCACTATTTATATTGTGGTAACAACTATACTAGACCAAAAAAAGTTTCACCTCATCTTTACACACCTTTACTTACACCGTTATCTTGGCTTTCTGTGGAACGCAGATTTTCTCTCTTGCACGTTTCTTTCTGTATTTTGAATAATAATGTCAATGGTAGGTGTTTGGAGAACGCCTGACTTCCTGCAGCATACATTACTGTTATTAAGCTGTTATTAAGATGCACACACAGACGTAGGCTGCACATTCTCAGTTATATTGAATGCATGTCTTCCTTCAGCCACATGCACACGCCAAAATACCCCTTCCCAGAATTCCAAGTAGCGATCACCATGGCAACCACTCACTGACCCACATTACCATGGCAACAGGCATCAGCATTACTCCATTACGCTCCCCTTTCTTTTTTTACTGACCAATTTCCTCTTTGTCTGATGTGTCTGTCCCTGTGCGGCCCCCCTAACCCCCATCACTCCTTTCCTTTCAGATTCTTCATTTTCTAAAAGGCACATTATTCATTGATGTGTGCTCTTACACCGGCTCCTCTCCCGCTGATGAAAGATATCAACCCGCTGATACAATCTTTGTCATTGACGAGGCAGTGCATTACAGTGGTGAGCTGGTGGCTGTAGTGTGGCTTGTGATGCATCTGCATCTGCAGCGCCCGCTGTGACAGGCAAAGTGCCCTTGAGTAGCACACTGATCCCACAGGAGCTTTAAGCACTCTGTGGTCAGTCCTGCTCAATACAAACATATCTATCACAGCAACCCGTGCGCAGTTATTCAAGTCGTACATTTTCATATTAGTAAAAAACTGTCAGCGAGTCTATATCGTTTTACTTGTGCTGAATCATACCATAACATTCAAGACTGTTTCCTAGTTAAGATTTTTTTTTTTATTCTAATGAACTGTAAGTGATATCGTTAAAAATGCAAGAAAATATCAAATGAGGTCACTTGGAATATCTTTATTGCCCACACTAATGGAAATCATTGTGAGCAAAAGCAGGTGTTTTGTTTTGTTTTTTTTTGGGTGGGGACAGCAACAGCAGCCCATCCCTCATTTCTTTGTTCTTCCATGCTAAACCACATTCAGCTATTCACCAATCAATTTCAATCACATCACACAAACATTATCATATTCATTTTATCTACTGTGCTGTCACAGTCTTCTTTATAAATATTCCAAAATAAATTCCTGCTATAATTTTTGTCCACTACTGCATCGTTTTCCCTGATATCACTGTCTCCTTATTCTCTTTGTTTTGTTTGCGTATGCCTCCTTCTGTCCAACTGTCTGCTTCCAGTCTGCCTGTCTGTAACAGTCCTGTGATTGCTGATGGCACAAAGCTGAAGACAGTGCGTGCTTATTTATTTTTTTGTGTGTGCATAACTCTGTGTGCACGTATATAAAAGGATAAAGCAGAAATGAACTTAGCAAACTGTGTATTCATATGTATAAATCTCAAAAGCTGCAAATTTCATGGGGCAAACGTGTGTAAAGATCCATACAGTCAGACATGTCACAAAATACAGCACGATTCAGCACGCTGTGCCACTGAATGCTCAAACACGTGTTCAGAGTCAATTAAAAGAGCCTCCAGTCAATGATCCTCACACACTTTCCTAAACAGGCTGTCTTTTCACACCAACAACGAGCCGAGCCAAACACTACTATCTTATGTGTAGCAAACAAAGATGCCTTCACTGCTTCCCCATAAATCCCACCCCCTTCGCAACGCACAACAAACATCACACTCATTCCCTGAAAAAACATTTGACTGTGCCGACGGCTGTTCGGACAAAGAGACCAAACATGATGCTGACAAAAAGAACAAGCCTCGCTAGAGCTTCAGTTTAGCTGGATTACACATAATCTCATCCAGCTCTCTTAAAACAACAGTAACCAACATTCAAATACAATTTATTTAACATTAATTCTTTGGATTTATTTAACATTAATTCTTTGGTGGTCTCTTGCTGAGAGTGAGCTGAATAGACCGATACCGCTCTTGTGTCTGTATAGTGAATAAACCACCTCCTTAAATAATGAAAAACATGAAACAAGAAGAAATGGCTGTCTAGGGTCTTTCCAGAGGTAACAAATCAGTGTACACACATCTGTAAAGAACACAGGAGATTTTAAGAAATTACCCCTCCAAAAACTTCACACAACCCTCCGCCTGTCAACTACTACAAGTGGTAGTAGCAACGTTTAAAAAAAGTCACACTTTCCTTTAAAGCAAGATACTTTCCTTTTATTAATTAAATCAGTGTGATCGGTCACCATCTTTTCACCATTTGTCTAACCAGTATATCTTTCAACTTCTGGACAGCCTTTGTATTATTTGTGAGAAACACTGTCTTATAAAAAAAATAGTTGTTAATGGAGAAGAACAATGCTTCATGCAGTCATGAAACGCAACATAAGCATCACCACAAATTCACTCAGGCAGATAGTTTCTCTGCCTCCCACCAGCTGTCAGACCACCTCCATGCTGGCATCAATGAAAAAACATACACCCAAATATAATGTGTCTTTGTTATGATTATTCATAAGCAGTCATTCTGTACACCTCTCACTATAAACACACTGCATTTCCAAATGTTTCTACCGAAGCAGTCTGGGGATGTGGAAACGTCATTATCTCATTCCAGAGTGCATTCCAGCTGCAGGCCAGCAGGAAGTGTGCTGGAAAACCTCTTGTACTGAGTGTGAAGCAGACAGAAATCATTTTTCTCTAATGTCTTGTATCCATGACTCGTGCCTTTTCTGGGAAAATACAACATTTTCAAGAGGGGAGCGGATAAAACAGAGAAAACTGCGTTCCACAGGAAGCCACCCTGCTGAAAAATGCAGCCCCAGTTTCATCATCATGAAGTGACACTAATTGTTTCCACTGTTTCCACAAAATCTTAGAGCTGAGAGTTAGAAAGAGTACGTACTGCGATCTGCTCAACAAAACTACATTTCATATTTAAAGAAAGTACAGCTGTCTCCCTCGCTTCCACTCATCATAATATTTGTCCATACTGTGCATGAAAGTGGTGCTAAATTTCCCTCACATTCACCCTAACTCTTTCAGCAGGTTTCCCAGACAGAGATTAAGGCTAGTCCTAGAATAAAAGAAAAAATTAATGGAGACCTCCTTTATTGTTTATTGTCTATGATCAGGCTTAATCTATGTCTGCGAGACTGAGGCTTTATCACTAAAAGCGGTCTATGCCTGATCATCAGTCAGTTCTGTATTGTTGGCAGAGGAAGAAACAGTGCAGTCCAAAGTTGATGACATGCAATCTAGGTAAGCTACATTTATGGAAATGTAGCTGCAAGCATGACACATATGCAGCCCAACAAGATTTAAATCTCAGTTCCACACACCTATGTGCCCTTTGTCCAAGGGGAGGAGAGGTGTGGCCAGGGTGGAGTGGGGCATTTTGCTGCTAAACAATCGAGATCTTGAGCAAAGGTCTGATCATCCTCAATTCACACTCAAAAGAATGTGAACTCACAGATTCACTTCCCAGTTACTTCACATGACAGACCTTCTGCCGCTCATTCATCCCCCTGTAGTGTTCATTCATTTTCCCTTTACACTCCAGTCATTATTGAGAAGCTAAATAAATGTTTATTTTTAGCCTTGTTCTCTGCCTGCCCTATATTCTGTTACTGTGTATCTTACGTGTAAATTCCCTGCATGATGGGACATGCTAAACTACCAAGTCTTTTCAAAGTGTGGGGTTAAAGAAATACACAAGAGACAGAAGAAGACAGCTTCCAAGAAATTTAGATACAGCAGTCTAGGAAGTGTGGTATTTGAGTTGAAAAACTGCGACGGTACAGCTCTAAAAAAGAAAAAAGTAAAAAGACACAGCAGAGCTCCCAACACAGAGTGAAATCAGCAGGAAGCCAAAAAAAAAAAAAAAAAAAAAAAAGGACAGTATAACAGTAGGACTGCACATTTATCCAAATCTCTAACCACTTTAACCTTCACTGACCTCACAACAGGGTGTTAGCAGCGGGCGTCACGCACACAGATGCAGCTTACATGAGAAATGCAGAGGAGGAAGAAGACCCCTGAGGCTTATAAGCACTTTGTTCCCAGGGCTCTTTTGCTTCTATGCTTTTTACTTCCATCCCATCCAGAGCCAGCTCACAGAGTGGGATGACAGAGGGAGTAACAGACAGCAGAAATGGAGTCACACTTGAAGATAATATAGGAGTAGACAGATATTGGCTAGCCTCTTTAGGGAAGAATGTGCAAAAGACAGCAATAACCTGCATAGTGTCTTTTGTTCAGGCCACAGCCAAATATTTACATCTGTGCATCTATATGGGAGGGAATGAATGTGGGCAAAGTGTAATAAATGTTAGGATGTCTCATAAAGCCTCTTTTCTCAGACACACACAAAAACATTATTCAGTAGATAACACAGCTCTCCATTAGTCCCTGCAGAAAAACATGCGGTTCAGTTAGACCAGCATTCCTATAAAGGAACAGTTTTTAGCCTTTATTTCATAGGATAGTAGAGGGTGTAAGCATTAAAGCATGCTGGAATGGCACAGGGAGGACTCAAACCCAGGCACCTCCAGTAGGCTTACGGATCACCTGCTCAGCTACAACATTAAAACCACCTGTCTAATATAGCTTTCTGTTGCCAAAACACGCGAGTGAATTTTGAAAGTGCAGTTTTCTACTATAAAATATATTTTCACTGTACAGTTACAGCATCAATGGATATTATGATGCTGTGATGACTAACCAATGACTAACCAAGCTAGGTATTGCGTCGCAAAAAGAGAAACTAAGTCAGAATGAAAGTGAATGTTGCCCCTAAAGATATTTTAGCCTTTCACTGTAAAATAAAACAGGTGGAGTACATTAAGATGCAGTTAATGCAAGTTAATGCAAACATATGTAATGACTGATGAATGGCTTAAGGCAAAAAAAACTATTCAAACTTGTGCTATCAAGTTCACAGGGACTCTCAAAAGAAAAAAAAAAAAAAATCTGTCATGCCAAACTGTGCTCAACTGGTTTGTACAATATTTATATTCAACGGAAGAGGAAACAAAACACATGTTAACTGACAGATACAGAAAGGTTTACAGGTAAGCTAAATGTGCATTCCTTCATTGGGCTTTGTTAAACACAAAGATCCGCTGTTTTTGTTAAGCAGTGCAACAGATGATTCAGTTCTTTCTTGAAGAATGTTTGGCATTGATAAGGCTCGCCTTTTGTTTAACTCCTGAAATGCACGCACGCATGTTCATACGTATGTATGGATAAACCATGAATAGCACAAACGGCCTGTTTAAGGTCATACCAAAGCATGTGAACAGAATTTAAGTACAGACTTTAATTAGGCCACTCCAAAACCTTCATTTTGTTTCTTGTTTGTTATTTGACCCATTCAGAGGTGGGTCAGCTGGTGTGTTTTGGATCCTTGTCCTGTTGCACAACCCAACTGAGCTTGAGCTTCAGGGCACAAACTGATGGCCGCACATTCTCCTTCAGGATTTTCTGGTAGAGAGCAGAATTCATGATTCCATCAGTTACAGCAGTTCCTGAAGCAGCAAAGCAGCCCCAGACCATCACACTACCACCACCATGTTTGACTGCTGGTCTCATGTTCTTTTAATGAAATGCTGTGTTAGCATTAATCATATGTCAGATGTACTGTAACGGGACTCAAACCTTCCAAAAGGTTCAGCTTTTGTCTTATCAGTCCACACACTATTTTCCCAGAAGTCTTTGGGATCATTAAGATGAGCCTTTGTGTTCTTTTTTGGTCAGCAGGGGTTTCTCCTTAGAGCTCTCCCATGGATGCCATTTTTGTCCAGTCTCTTTCTTATTGTTGAATCATGAACACTGAACTTAACTGAGGCAAGTGAGGCCCGCAGTTCCTTAGATGTTGTTCTGGGTTCTTCTGTGACCTCCTGGATGAGTCATTGATGCGTTCTTGGAGTAATTTTGGTAGGCTGGCCAGGCTGGCTGCTCCGTGGAAAGTTCACCACGATTTGTACTGCAATTTGGCTCTCACTGTGGTTCACTGGAGTCCCAAAGCCTTAGAAATGACTTTGTAAGCCTTTCCAGACTGATAGATGTCAAAGACTTTGTTTCTTATCTGTTCTTGAGTTTCTTTAGATCGTGGCATGATGTGTTGCTTTTTGAGATCCACCAGCCTACTACCTTTGCCAGGTTCTATTTCAGTGATTCCTTGAGTCAACAGGTCTGGCAGCACTCAGGTTGTGTGTGGCTGGTGAAACTGAAGTACACTTTCAAGATATTTTGGTTTAAGCTGATATGTTTGTTTGTACTTATGCTATTTTTATTTATTTGACAGCTTGCAAGAAATTTAGAGACATCAACACAACATTCAGTGAGACATACAGTATTGGTCTCAGGCCTGAATCAAACTGGCTATAGCTCACTTGTACATCACGTCCTTCAAGCAGATATTTATGTTTTTGAAACTAGATCACCAGGTAAGGCTTGGTAAAAGCCCTGTGGGATAAAGCGGTGTGACAGTGCATGGTAATATCTGATCACATCTCGTTTCCCACACTGAACAGCTCTAAGTCAAGGTGTTTATTTATGGTTCTGTGTGCACGTGTGTGCGTTTTACTGAGAACATGTGTGAGAGAGAAGAGGTGCTGCTTTGAACCAGTTGTGCAAAAGAGGAAATAACTCAGTTTTGCACAAGAGACTGCTTCCCTGCTGTTATCTTTGGCAGCTCTATCCGAACATAAGCAGAATCAGGCTGCTGCTGACACCACAGTCAGATGTGCCAAAGAGGAAACAACCACAGATTTCGACTTTTATGCATCTAAGAATGGTCTGTCACTGCCAAACACCCCAAGAAGGTCAGTAATGATCATCTGACAATGTACGTCTCACTCACGCAAGTCGATCTAAATCGGGTCTGGTTTTAGTTTTCTGGCTTTCACTGCAGCATATTGATGAACTCTGCTTGGATATACAGGACTCCTGTTGTAGATTACTGTATCTTAATGTCATAAACTAAGATGTTGCTATCTGGCCACATCTGGTCCTCCTGCTTGCATTTTTCTTTATTCCTAAAAAACATCAGTTCAGTTAAAATCGAAGGATTACACTTGAGAGTCAGTCATCCCCACATTTTATGACCTTTGTGACACACTGGCCACTAATCCAGGATATATTATGCCTTTAAACCAATTTACGCTAGGATATCTTCCCGTTGGAGTTGGAGTGTACACAGATTAACTGTTATTTATGGCAAAAGTAACTGATTGATATATTTCTGCAGTTTGACTAGTTGCTGCTGTTCCATGCACGTGAATTATTGTTTGGCTATAATGTTATCTGATCAACTTTCAGGCTAATTTACTGTGAAACGATTCATCTGAGTTTTGTTTACATACTGAGATTTATTCATTTCTCACTTCGATCGAGCCATTCAGCAATCACTGATGACCTCAGTCTTGATAAAGTCATCAGCTGGTTTCACACATGCACTGCAAGGAGCTGCACGTGACAATGCAAACCTAAGACTTCAAATCAGATATTAAAATGTTGTTTAACCCTAGAATCTCACTTTCACAGGGGTGAAAATCCCCCGACAGCACTGTTCTAGGTTTAACCTGCACAAACCACACAAAGTGCACATGGTTGTCCTGTGCCTTGCCTCCTGCACTCTCGCCTAAACCAGGCTGAGATAGACCGTGCCTGCTGCAGAGATATCATTATCATGTGCTAACATGTGAGAAAGGGCTCCCTAAGAATATGAAACAACAGCTAAACTATCGTAAGCGCGCAGTTACCCACCGATTTTTGTCAGACATTCTGAAACTTGAATCTCAAAATCTCGAATGATCTGTCAACAAGCTGTTAAATAACTCTCTCAATCTCCCTTGCTCTACCTCTCTCACACGCACACAAACAAACAGTCCCTTATTTCTGTTTATGTGCGATGTAAAGATGGGAAAGGAATCTGCTGAAGGCGCAATGTAGACAAAGTAAGCTCTCAGACCAGCCAAATTTAGTTTGGGGTAAACATTTATACATCTAATGAACACTTAGTCCATTAAGCAATTTCTGTCACTGTAATTGTGAATGTCTAGTTTTTCTTTTTCACTCTGAATTACAGCCTTTTTCTCTGAAGAAAGCTACAGCAAAAAACATAAAACCAGGTTTTTATTTCTAATGCTGGGCTACTAAAGCATTATCCTTACTCAGACTACGATGGTGGTCAGGCAAACAAGATTACAACACCTAACATGACTGTGTTGCTAACAATCGCTGTTGTTGTGGAATAGAAGTCTGGCTGGATAGAAAAGTGAAGGGAAAGTCCAGGGGATGAGACAGAATGAAGAGACAGGTTTACATTAACACAAGGGGTGGTCTTATGCAAGAGCCTTGCTCATTGAGACAGCAAGAGAAACCAAGCAGGGACAGACAGCGTGGGTATGCAAGTGGAGTGTTGTGGTTTAGCTTATAAAGTGCTAGAAAATAACTATGTAATATGTTGTTAATGATACAGTAAATGCACACAATCTTCGGACACAGCTGGTAATTTCAGTTTAGATCTTAGTGATTTTAGAATTCATAAAGCAAATAAATGTTCATTAATTTACTAGAAACACAACACAACAATAATTTCAATTTAATTTTCTGTAGATGCAAAAAGCTAAAAAGTGACCTGGGAAAATAAAGACGTCACTAACTGAAACTGAATACTTTGTTTTCCCTCTAATCACTCCTAAATTACACAATCCTTCCCAGGAATGCTTCTTTGAATTCACAGTTATACACCAGTTTCCAGGAAATTATTAGGAAACTAAAGGGTTATTCAATGTTCCTGCGATTAAGATTTTAGTTAAAACCAAGCAAACAAAAGCCTACTTTATGGAAATGTAGTTGGCTTAATTGTAGCAATTATTCAAAGACTTGAAATGACTCAGTCATACAACTGTACAACCTCTGGGGTTGGCTCCAAAAGCCAGTCAGTCCCCACACACTGCTATATTACAGTAGAAATAAATGTTTAAACCTTGGTACATAATGTGGTTTTAGTCTCTCTGGCTAATTTTCCTTTGTGATAGCAGTACAGGAGGTGAATCTTTCATTCAATTTAAATTTTGAATTTTGCATGACCAGGGGTGTGCTGGCTTTCAGTGATGGGTGCCTAGCACTGACTTTACTGCTGAAAAATATTCAAGTCAGCTGTTCATTTGTTTTTTAATTAATTTTTGTTTTTGCTAGCCAAAGTTAGCATCTCATTTAATATTAATTTTAGTTACAAATTCATCTTCCTAACAAAAAAAAATTCCAACTCCACAAAAAAACAAGACAGCAACAGCCAAAACTCTCAGCTTCGAAACCTCAGTCCAAAAACCAATGACTGACGTCACAGTCGCTATGTCTCTCTTTTATATACAGTCTTTGCTGTTTACACACCCAGGTGATCGTAGCTTATCTGCTCCCTGGTTTGATGTAAGCATTTTGACTGCAGGAGGGGTGACATAACTTTTTATTAAATTCAGTTACATGACCGGCCTGAGTTACATCTCACAAAAAGTTAGAAGAATGCGCCGTATCTGTCAATTATTGAGCTGTTTAAATTAAGCTAAATTAGCTATTTTTGCTGTGTTATGTGGTTTCAAAAATTTGGGGAGAAAACTGTGCTTGGCTGCAGTGAAAATTGAGCCTTAACTCTGATCTGATTTACTACTCTCAAGTCCAAAGTAGACTGTAAGTTGCAGTCACCATGAAACCTCTGGTTACGCTTGTTTCATATAGAGCTGAACGTTAATCTTCCTGCTCTCTGGGCCAAATCTCTCTTACAGAACCTCCCCGTTCAGCTAGCTACATCTGTCTACTTTATGTGACATAGGCACACACGTTCAACATGTGATTCCCACCATATCTCTACACTCTCATACCAAAGCACTATATGATACGGTCTTCCTTGCTTCCTTCCTGCTCTAAGACATATTGCCGTTCAGCTGTTGTGATTTTTTTGTATGCAGTGGGCAATCCATCGAACAAATAGAAGGAAGCACTCTTTCTGTGACAGAGTGCATGTGTATGCGACTTTGTAGGGGTGGAATTTATGAATCCAAGAAACTGTGGGACTGCTGACATGGCAGATGGGAATGTTTTCATTTGGTTTCAGGGAATTCCACAGAGATCAGAGACACGGATGCAGGCTGAATAATGTAAAGATGGGAAACGTGAAAAGGGAATCCATCAGTGTCCAAGAGAGGCAACCAGTGTTCCTGTTTCTTTCCATGTCTCTCAAGACTGGCTTATCAATCGCACTCACGCTTTCAGCACTGCAGGGGTATGTGGATTCAGTGAGGATTGGGGCTGGTGGCCTGCCAAACACACGGCAAGCCAGTGTCAACAACCTGCTTAGGAACAATCAGTGATGCATGTCTCAACACACTGTAGCTGTGACTATGTGAATTGTGGTATTTACTAAAGACACCGAATGTTTGTATCAGTGGTCCAAAATTCTGACGCAAACTGGATCAGCTTGCTCCATTTGGTGCCACGTACAGCCACAGGCAAAAGGATTGTGGGCGGAGGAAGAGAGATTGAGCGCGAGAGAGAGACAGAGCTGAGTAAGACATAAGAGTAAACAGGAAGAACAAACAGCATATCAAAGTTTAAACTAATAACAGGATGCAAAAGAAAACTACTGTTCACAAAGCCAAATGTGCACAAATAAAACACAGGCAGAGAAAGTTGGGACAAATCTGAACCAGCTGCTCAAGTGGACCCAGATCTAAAAGAGAGACATGCACAAACACACCTTCTAGTTTGCATAGGATGATTGTGAGCCAGAGTGAACCGCGTGCCTATTTCAGTAGTCACCCCGGGGAAGCTGTATCCGACACTGCTGTCCACTTCCTGTCCCTGTCCAGCTCTGTCCTCTGTGTCTCTGGGAAATCTTAGGAATGTGTATTTTTATACATGCTTATGTGCCTGGAATTGTTGCCATTAATCTGTCTCTATTTTTTTTTCCCTTTCTTCTGGGTGCACTGAGTCCATTCCATCTCCTTTGGACCTCTATTCTCTCTCTACTACAAACATCCGCCCATCAGTCATCCCCCCTCTCCATTGAGTCATTGATCATACTTCCAGTCATGCTAAATTCCCGTCATCTAACTAGAACCAATTCAAAAATAGACTCAGGGAATCTACTGAAACTCAGTAGGTATTGCTGCTGCGGTGCTGTAACTGACTCATATCCACCCCCAACCCCCCACCCCCACATCTGCATTACCAATACAGGAGGCTGGAGGAAAAAGAAGGATAAAGAGGAAAAGAGGACAGCAAATCTGTACATGACAAACATGCGCAACTGCAACAACACGACTGATGGATGTTCAAACAAAGATTTCCCTCTCTCTCTTCCTTCCTGTCTTTTAACTGTCACTTAGCTGAACCAGTTGGGCCGTTTATTTATTGTTCGGCTCCACGACACCGGATAATTCCCACATTGTCTGTAGATGACAAATATGCACTTGTGGCTTAAATTTCTCTTCTTGCAGGAACGCAAGCATCAGTCATGCCAACGTCACAGGCGGCGATTTCTTTGACTAGCTATGATCCAGAATTACACACAGATAAATAACGGACGAATGATTGTGTCTCCTGGAACAGGCTCTTAAGATTTAGTGTGAGTCCCATCAACAGGATGTAAACATTAATGACCCCCCCCCCCCCCCCCCCCCCCCCCTACAATTTTAAGACAGTTTTTATGCTTCAAGTAGTTTGGCGACAAAATGTTGATTTGCAGCGTGAGAAACCATCGACTCGTTGACCCTTTGACCCTGCAGAGAAATAACCTTGTCATGTCACATTATGGTACCAGATTCTGCTTGGTGCAGCATGTTTTATAGCTATATCCATCTGTTCATACATGTACCATGCCCTTAGGTTTCATGTGCAGCTTTCTGTACAAAAGTCTGGCAACCACAGATGCATTCCAGATACTACACACCAGCGGTTGTGCTGGTTTCCCCTTTGAGCGATTTAATGACTTCCTGCATTGTGAACTTTCCATAGTTCAAACATGGCTTCCACTTACACCAAAAGTCAGTCTGCATGTTTGGCTAACAGTGGCAATAAAACAAAGAAATTAATTTAAAAAACTACCATAACACATAAAAGTAAACACCTGGGTTTTAAATCTGGAAAAGCCTTAAAAAAACAGCTCAAGTGAGACAAAATGTGTGTTTACACTGTGCAGGATGCCGAAGGATAGACAAACATTTCTTGCTGGAAAAACAACATGTAATACCAGCATGAAGAAAGAAACCCAGGAACAAGATGAAGGCAATTTACTTAATAGTTTTGATTTGAGTTTCAACAGGCCTTGGCAGCATTTGCTCAAACTCCCAACCAAATGTTGAGCTCAGTGGTACTGAATGATTACACAGAGAGGTTAGTCACAAAAAGCTGTGACACAGCGTGAAAGCTGTGAGAAGGTCTGATTCGTGCCACATTTTTCACTCTTCGAACTCACGACAGGAATTTAATCTCTTCGGACCCTCGACTCTCATGAGACCTGCACATCTGCCACGAACCGCAATCTGACTTTGGAGAAAGGATGTTTTCAAATGGTTCACGTACATTCATTTTAAAACAAAAACAACACCATTTTTCACATTGCCTGACGTCCCTGATTTAAGCTACATTTATTTTAGAGTGCATGCTGCTGCTGTTGATTGTCATGTCTTTAAATTAACTGCCTATTAGACTTCAGTCATTGCAAAACTGAAACCATCAAGTTATGGTTAAATGAGAATCCACTAAACCTCTCTCATGAATCACGACTTGCTCAATCATAACTGCCCAGGCTCTCATCTGGATAATTAATCTCTGGGCCAAAATAAACTTTAAGCTGCAGTCATGAAGCTGTGACTTTGACATGCATTATGTTCTAAAGGCAAAGAATTAATAATTACATTTTTTGGATTATGAGTTACAGAAAAGGCCTGTTTTTATGACCATCACATCCACTATACTGGAACTAAGATGCAGCTGAATCAGTGTGGGGGGGTTACACTAGTTGCTGGCTCTCTTTCTTGCTTAAATTACAGTTTGGAACACCTGCCAAATTTGTTTTTTGAGATTAGCGTTGGGCAGACATGAGAGACAGGAGGTAAAGATGTCATTTTGATGCTAAACTGGGCTCATTTTAGGAGAAGTACGCTGGACAAAGAGAAGATCGTAATTTGATCTTTTCGTTCTCCTGATAAGTGTGTGCATAGTTGAACTGTATGTTTAGTATGGGTGGGGGAAAGAAATTGATACAGCATAATATTGCAATATTTCCCATGGCAATATTGTCTCAATACAGGGACACCAAATATTGATATTTTATTAAATAAATTCAAATCCTCTGCAAATACTATGAACAAGAGGGATCATCACCACCATCCTGAGATAATGTTACATTAAATCAGCTCAACTGAAAACCATCCAACACTGGACACACAAAGCTTGACAAAGTAGCCTCCTAATTCAGAGCAAGCTACTTGCTCAGTCACACAAGTTAAAAAAAGGACGGCAAGGTTTTAGTGACAGTTTTTGGTATGCTTGACGATCACATTTTGCAGCAAAAAAATAACTGAAATGAGATAACTTTATCTTATTGGATAAACAGATAAAGGTTAACTTTGAGGACATAATTTGCTGTTGAAAAAAGCTGATAAATCACAGCATATGGTACTGCAATACTCAGCATATTGCAAAATGTTAATAATCGCAATAATATCGTACTGAGAGTGAAGTATTGTGATAATATCATATCGTGGTGTGCCTGTTGATTCTGACCTCTAATGTTTAGTGTGAACTAAAATTACCACTCTTTACCTTTCTTGTTTTTAATGTTGAATATTCCCGACTGCACTGTGGTTAAAGCATCCTCCTGTGGAGCATACATCAACTTGGCCTTGCCAACCTTGGGGATGGGTCTTAAAATGACACTGGGCCAGTGTCATGGATTTAAAAAAAAAAACACTGTACAGGTAAATTATTATTATTATTTTTTTAAAAAAAAAGCCTTTTCAATGGAACATAAGCACACTCCATGACCGACCCACGGCTCACAAGTCCTTTGAACTGCAGTCTGACAAAAACTGTGCCAAACCCATTTCTGTAACGCTTTATCCCGCACACTACGGAAAGGAAAACTGTATTGAGGTTCTCAGGGTATGAGCCTGATAGTGTGTGAGCTTTAACATGGTCTGTAGGCTATCCAGCTGATTTAATCAGCGAGTGTGTTTACTGATAATCCTATTTCATATAAGTCCCCTGGCAACACGTGCGTGCTGTGGATTCACTGGATGTGTCCACGTGCGGGGCTGATGTTCCCATAAACATGTCTAACTTCTGTGTGCTTGGCACGGTGGCAGAAAGAGAAATATAATGATATGATTCGCCAACATGCTGGCAAGCAGGCAGACACACACGTGTGACACAAATGCAAATCAGTTAAGAACAATGAAAACCACACAGTACAGACTCCATTATAATACCTATCATTATCACTACTCATTTGCTTCCTTTAATGTTCTTCTAAAACAAAGAATTGGAGCCTGCACATTTGTAAACACCAAGACTCATGTAAAAGGAAAAGCAAGCAGGAATACCAGATTTGTGAGCAGAGCAGCAGCTGCGATCTGTGCACAGTATGTTTCCAAGCAAACAAAGTGCTGTGTCAGCAGAAACGTTGCTTGTAAGCTCTGATGTCAAAAACTCTTTTCCTAAAAAACGAAGTGTTACTGGCTACAATATTTCTGGACACAGCAAACATCTGCATGTGAGCCTCTCATTCTGTATATTGCAATTTTCTCTGCATTAGATCACATGATATGTGATGGCATATTTCTTTAATTTTTGAAAGCAGTGTGCTCTTTTTATCTGGAGTCACGCAGGAGCATCTATTCCAGGCACACATTGCCTTCTTTGTTCACTTGATGTCTAAATGGAATATTGTAATTCATTATTATCAGGTTGTCCTAAAAGCGTCCTGAAAAGCCTTCAGCTGATCCAAAATGCTGCAGAGAGAGTACTGACAGGGACTAGAAAGAGAGAGCATATTTCTTCCATATTGGCTCCTCTTCATTGGCTCCCTGTTAAATCCAGAATTCAATGGAACTTCTATGCAATAAAAAGAGCACTTAATATCACTGTTAGAGGGTTAGACAACACATTGATGCCATGCTGCCACAAAAACATACCACAACTGCAATGCTTTAAAATTGTAATCACAGATTTTGAAGCTTCTGACATGACCGACTTGTTTTCTGCAGTTTACTGTCGGAGTGTTCCTCTTACCTTACACACCCACGGGGTGATAAAATATTCATGTAAACTCACAGGGGTTACGAGATTTTTTTATGGTCCCAGTCAGTCTGCATTGTTTTGGGGTTTTTTTTGTAATACTTTCAGGTTTACAAGAGTTTAATAGGTCAATTTACAGTTAAGTGATTTCTTTCTGGAGAAGGGTTACTTATCTAATCACTAACATCATTAGGAGTCTATGAAAAAACAGATCACCAGAGCACTGTCTGCTTGATCTTCAACCTGCTGTGGTCTAACTTTTCAGACCAGAAGAAAGTATCAGCAAAGCTTAAACTAACTCAAAACAAACAGACCTTTTACATTTTCTGGGCTAATCAAATATTCAAAATGTTATATTGAAACTCAAATGCTTAAATTCATTAGTCTGGGCAACAGTGTCGAATATCTGCAGTTATACAGTATCAATCAAAAGTTTGGACACACCCACATATATATATATATATATATATATATATATATATATATATATATATATATATATATATATATATATATATATATATATATATATATAGCTGATAGTTACCATAAATATCTGATCAGCCAGTCACATGATGATTTAAGTAAGCATGCATGGTTACAAGTATAATCTTCTTTTTGTAAAATATGCGGTGCAAATTGCGATAAAGGGTTATTTTGAAGGGAAAAAATGTAACATTGATCCTGTTCATATGCAGGCTATTGTCCAGAATCCTCCATCGTTGTGATCGTTGTGTGCTTCCAGAGCAGCCGCTAAATTCTCCAAGTTGACCCTGAAGACAAGTGGAGAAGGTCTGCCATCACTTCAAGATGTCCGCTAATAATACAGCTGAAACACTCTGTTTACTGTCTTTTGCATCTCAGGCTGCCATTTTTCCTTTTCCTTCTCTCTTCCTGGAAGTTAGTTCTGTTTACTCTTATAAGCACCACCACGGAAAGTCATCAAGTAGTGACTCTGAGTCAAATTGAGTCCATGCATGTTCCATACGAACACTGATTTTTGGATGCAGCGTATTCATTATTTGTCACAACTTATTGCTGTACCGATATTCTTTCACTCCTTTATCACAGTGGCACATTTATTATATAATGAAACCGATGTTCAGATTGAAGACCCACCACGGGGATATTAAAAATGCATAAATACCCCACATGTGAGACTAAGTCCAGCATTAGTAAATTCTGTGACCTTCCTATACCTTGAAAGGCAAAACAACCATCTTGGATGGCAAATCCCTTAAGATTATAGCTGCAAGAGATTTGGTCGCAAACAGTGTAAACACTGCTGGAAAATATAAAAGACAAGCAGAGCAACTTTGTTAAATTTGTCTTAAAAAACAGCTTTACTAACATTTTAATATGAAGTGAGAATATCTGTATAACAGGACAGTGTCCCAGGCCAGCCTGGCTGTTTCCTCTCTGCCTGTGCACATCTCCTACGTGCACAGATGCATTAGAGAAAGTGTTTGGGAACAAATGTCTTGACATTGGCTACTTAATGCAAGTGGTCTGGAATCTTTTTAAACATTTTGCCAAGAACTCGTCATTGTAGAGAGGCTTTATAATCTGGTGGTTCAAACGGTCACGGTGACTCTAAAATGTGATTTTTCCAAGATAAGTTACAGGCAGGCAGACCCGGTCATTCTGGGTGTACGGTTAAAAACAGGTACCAGCCTGGGACATTTTCCAGGCAACACCACATTTGCAAATGTGCAGTTTATCACTGTCAACCTACTTTGGCAACAAGTAATCTTATTCAGCACTTTAACACATTTTCTCATCTACTCTGGAAATCTGAATCTGGGCTGTTGGTCACCATGTGACGGTCATCTCTGCAAATAATTCAGCTGTGCTCTCTCTGCCGGCACACCTGCCTGCTGGCACACCCTGCAGACAGGAAGGTATTGTTTACGCCTGTCAAAGCCTACTGGTCGCTCTTGGCAACAGAAGAGCTATTTTTCCGCCTCTGACTAGCAAAGACAGCATGATGCATATTTACACATTTCACAGGCTCCTAACAATAGGAACCCATTATCTCAAATACACAGCAATGTTAAGATGTGTAAAAAAACAAAAAAAAGGGAGGATTAGAGGTGATGGTGATGCAGGTAGGGAATAAAAATCCAGACTGTTAAAGAAACCAGGCCACCAGACAGACAGCTAGAGCATCAAAAAGCACTTTAATCTGCCAATAAATGGAGGCATGCTTTTAAAAAATTGTAGAAAATCACATAAGAACTGAAAGCCTCTTTTTATACAGACACATCAAATCTTTTATCAAATCCACTTCACCATAAGGTTATATAAACCTGAGATATTTTTGAAACTCCACAATTTAACAATTTATTATCATGTGGACTCTCTCTATCGAGATTTGCAGTAAAATTCACTTCAAAACAAGAATCCTCTGAACTCTTAAAGGCCAGATATCTAATAACTTATTAGTGATGGAACTTAAAATAAACACCCATGCCCTTTTTTCAGACTGTCTCTATTGTACACTTTAAAGTTTTAACCTCTTATTTACTATCCATGCTTTCTCTGCATGTAACAATAGCAAGGTAAAGAGCAAGTAAAGATCTGACAGGAGTAACGGCAGAGCCAAGCAGGACTAAGGCTGAAAAACAAAGCCACTGTGAAAGCACCAAAAACTGCCACTGAGAGCTGAAGCTGGCTCCAAAAGTAAGTCTGTAGACTCCAATACCAAAATTACCAACTTCAGAGCAGAAATAAATAAACCTGTTCACAGCCTGGTACAAAAAAAAAAAAATGCATTTGTCTCTTTGGGTAATTTGCCAGTCTTTATGATTTTGGTGCCTGTTGGATCATTTTTTAATGCAGCTATCAGAAAACCAATTTGGCTCAGCGTGCAATCAATTTAACTAAAAGATGGTCTGAAAAGTCTGTGCTCCAGTATTGCTAACCAGCGCAAATTAGCCGTGTGTGTGTGTCATAAATCAAAAGTCTGTGGATGCACTTTGTTCACCAAGCTGTCTAGTGTTATCCACAGACTATAAGTATTAACTGATGAAACTCAACCCCCTCATCTCAATATGGCTCCAAAATACCAAGATGTCAATTGGCGTAATGCCAAACTCAAGGCTTTGAAAGAATACTCCACAAACCAAAGGCTAACTCTTATATCCAGTCTACGGGTGGAGCTGGCCAAACAAAGATGTGCCAGCCCGTGAGAAATCATCACCGAAATTAAGTTCTGAACATCCAGCGGTGCTGCTGAAATATGGTTACAAATGTGTGCAACTCTTCTCGACAACACATTGTGACATGCAGCTACCTGAAAGCTGAAGAGAGTATTTAAATATGAGGTAAACTGGCACACAGGTTTTGTAACATTAAGCACAGACATGAAGGTCTATAGCACAAGCCCTCCAGTCTTATGGGAAAAATATTATCCACTGATGATAAGTATACATGGCCACTATTTTTAGCCTAAACATTTTATGGAGAATTTTTTTTTTCTTGAAAATGCTCTGTTATTTATTTAAAAAAATTTTTTTTTTTTAGCAGAACAGCTTCGACAAGGTTTCAGGTTATAATACTGTTTCAGTTTGTGTGACACATTTGCAAAAGAAGATCTCGATCTGCTGTGTCCACTTTTCAAACGCTGTTGACTCACTCACTCAACCTGTCTGGACAGCTTGATGCTGAGTACACGTTGTGGGTGGGATGAAAGGCAAACCGAGGGCGGCAAGCAGGTGCAGTCGCTTCTGAACACACAATGGCCTAAAATGTCCATTGCTGGAGTCAACAAACACTATTCCATATTTCATGTTCTCATTTTGATTTTTTATTAACACATGACACAGACAGACCTACTGTGGGCTTGCTGTTATCACTAAATGGGCTTTGACACTGGATTATGGCATGCAACTGTCATTCTACTGTAATAAATTCAAGTACACTACTAATTACCTGACTTTTTTGTTTGTTTTTCTCTTAGACACTTCTTTAACATCTTGTTCAGCTGAATGAAATGAAACGGTTCTGTTGGAGGTTTCTTCTTGTTAAAAGGGAGTTTTTCCTTCCCACTGTCGCCAAGTGCTTCCTCATAGGGGGTCATTTTGACTGTTGGGTTTTCTCTGTAATTATTGTGGGGTGTTTACCTTACAATATAAAGCGCCTTGAGGCAACTGTTTGTTGTGATTTGACATGATAGAAATAAAATTGAATTGAATTGAAAGAAAATGAAGAAAAATTCTCTTTTTCCTGAAATTCTAAATGACGTCTTTCACAGCACCCACTCTCCTCGTCCATTCTTAAATTTCCTGTCCTCCTTTCTCCCAGCTGTCTCACTTATAGCAGCTGTTGCTAGGCAACAGCTAACACCCACCCATATGAATATTAATACTTATATCACAACAATACAGTCAGAATGGTCAATTGACGGGCTAAATATATGCTGTAAAAAGACAGGATAATGCATCCTTTTATGATTGAATATGTAAAGCAATTAAAATAAATTTCCACTTAGTTTGTGATGATGATTTTTGTCATTTGTGTTTGGAAACATTTAGGTTTATGTCACTCAGTTTTAGTAACAATGAAGACACTGCCTATAACTTGTACCTCAAACACAGCCCTGTTGGCTGAACCAAATGAAACCATAACCAAGATGATGCTTATCACCTGTAGCAGGTTCCAAATTGTCCATTAAGCTGGAATCGCACACCTCTAAGCTTATCGAAGCTTATCTGCTTTTTTCAGTGCTGGCATGTTTTTCCAAATGTTCCACACTGCAATGCAATGACAACGAACTCTTGGCGACTGGGCTTCTGCACACCTGAGTCACATGTAGACCTTTTTCCTATTCTTTTTCTCTGACTCAGAGATAATAAATCTATTGCACTGACACTGAAAACCAGTGTAGGCTTGCATTTTTATCAGCCAATAAAAGAATCAATAGTGGTATAGTGGCATTAAAAAAAATCTTATTAATATCTTTCCCAAGTGTAGACGATCCAAACACTGAAGCAAAGGCAACAAACATCTGACGGGGCTGTGCCTCCAGGAAATCTGATTCAAACCACTCACCAACAACAACTATAGATAGATATACACACGACACACACTCGCAGGCTTTGTTAAAAAAAATGAATAGAGCAGGTGAATAAGAGGCAGGGCATAGGTGATGAGTTCAGTATACAGAAAGAGGCTGAACAAAAAATGCGTGTTACAAATACACCGGCAGGCATACCTTTAAAAATTCCTTCACGCAGTGATGCTTACACAGAGACATCACGGGCACAAGTTAAGACCTGCAGTGAGCGGGTGTGTGTGAGCTGTTTTAGCCTTATGTGCGGGAAGTTTGACAGGATTGCTCTGTTTCTACAGTATGACACAACAAGGAGGGGAAAACACAGCTGGATCAAAACACACTTCAATATAATAAAAAATTCTACCATCTTTAACTGCCTAGCTTAGTCATACATCACTGACAACGCCACCATTTTTTGAGATTAAATGTTCATCTAGAAACATACCAGTCTTTACGATTAAGTTATTGCACAATCATAGACAGACACACACACACCCACACACACACACACACACACACACTATTTTCAAAACTTCCTACAGCAAGGCAGCCTCACCCTTAACAGTCAACAATGTCCACAAGATGGGTGCCTCTCACCTCACGGCAGTCACTCTCACTTTCACTGTTAGTTTTGTCACATGAATTTGCCCTTTGGGCACTGCTGCCTTTTTCCAGTAGTTCTTCCAGTATCTATAGATTGGATCAACATTATATAAAACTGTGCTCTGGCTGCAATCAATCTATGGGTTCTTCATGTGTGACTTAACCATGTTGACTCCTGCTAAAATATTCCCATTAAACGGATAATGTGAACACAGACATGAAAAAAAAGTATCTTACGTGCCAAACTGTCAACATGATCATGATCCCAATCTCCTTCCTCATAATAATAGCATTACACATTATTCACGTCCTATGATCTAAGGAAACTGCAGGAGTGGAACTCTTCCAGATATTACTCTTCATGTAAGAGCATGGGAAAGTGAACTGGGAGAGAAAAGGGGAAGTGTCTGAGTATGCTCTGCTTCTCTTTCTCTTCCTGGCCTTCTGTCTCAGTCATCTATCATCACCGATGTGGGATTTATAGAGCCAGTCAGATGTCCGTCTCCCCTCACTCTCTTTCTTACATTTCCCTGTTTGCCTGTTCATTTGATTTACTATCTGTTATTCTGGGGACATATACAACACTGAACAAACCGGATGAGCTGTCTGCAAGAGAGACACAGGGGGAAGAGCAAGAGGGAAGCAACAAAATGACAAACAGAGAACAGTGAGTAAACAGGCAAAAGATGCTGACACAGAGATGACTTCATAACCAATGCATTGCATTTCTTTGTCTACAAACAAAAGAAATGAGGATTTTGCTCCTTTGAGTAAAACCACTCAGTAGAAGGCATGACTGCAGCTCATGTAACTGGCATATTTAACTGGGGATTCCTGGCCTACATGTTGCTAGAATTTATTCTGCCCCCCCCCCCCCCCCCCCCCCCCCCCCCAACTGGCCTGTGCAGGAGTGCAGCCAGACTGGCACGTGGACCTAGTGAGGCTACAAACCTCCAGCGGACAGGCACAGATGGCTTTGTGCCCAGGAAACAAACTCCCTTCTTGCAGAGAGTGTGTACTCCACTCCCTGCTGCTTCTTTGCAAGCCTGGCCACTATTGTTGGTGCTGCTGCAGCTGCTGCAAGGGTATCTCCTCTCCAGTGTGCAAATAGACACACACTGGGAGACTGCAGGCGCTCCTGTATGACCAAATAAAAACTGCACCCAAACTGTACTCCTGAGATCTCCTTATATATGTCTTCAAAATGGATGAGTGACCCTTATAAGAAGGTTAAAAGAAGACATGATGTAATCACTAGAAAACCACTTGTAATTTTACATTCAGGCAATATGGATCCTCATTGTGCGTGGCAGTGAGTGTCCCTCCTCTCATATGCACTGAGCTGATTCACAACCCACATTTAAAAAAAAAAAAAAAAATCACACCATTACAGAGAAACCACTAACAAGTGTTCCACCGCATGTACCACACTGCAGATCTTCATAACCAAACAACTGGTGTGATACGAAAATTACAAACAATGAATAAAAATGCCAGAAAGACAAAAATGGATAGAGAATATCATCCTGCTTTTTCAACAAGCCGCATTCTTTCATTTTACCCTGTTGATACCCCCCCTTACATTCCGCATGAGCGAGGCGTGCTACCCCTCTCTATTTAAAAAAAAATAATAATTTAAAAAAATTAAAAATTAAAATCTTGGAGCCTAAACCAAGGTGTGCCATTTTTGCGCACCGCTGTGATGTGCCTGAGAGGGGACCAGCCTTACCTGAATCGGGGTGAATCTTTAATACATTCTTCAAAGTCCACAGTCATTTTGGCGTTTTCTCGTTAATTCCCACGTCAGTCTGCTAATGTCATTGCCGCCCAGCGGGATGCAGATTTAACTGTGAGGATGGTGACTGGTATCCCCTTGACGCGCGGCAGTCTGTCGCCCCTCTCCTGGTGGCACGGTGACACAAAATGCGAGTGAGCGGCAGGCAGATTACTACTACACTACCGCCGCTGCTGCCCAGACAGGCGGGAGGCGTAGCTGCACTGTGGAGACTGAGAAAGGAGAGAAGACCGCCGAGCAGACACAACCTGCCGTAACAATCCTGTTGGAGCAGAAGGAATCATGGGAAAGAGATAGATAGATAGATAGATAGATAGATAGATAGATAGATAGATAGATAGATAGATAGATAGATAGATAGATAGATAGATAGATAGATAGATAGATAGATAGATAGATAGATAGATAGATAGATAGATAGATAGATAGATAGATAGATAGATAGATAGATAATGTCTGACCTTACCAAAAAATCCTCCTCTGGAAGAATGGGCAAAAATCTATACAGACACACTGAAATATTGTAGAAAGCCTTCCCAGAAGAGTTGGAAGCTATTATAGGTGTCAGTGGTCAGTTTATACTGGGATGCCATAAAAGCTCTTGTAGGTGTAATCTGTAGATGACCTGGTACTTTTAGTGTATGAGTTATTTTGTAATTACAAACACCAAATTATGTAAAAAGCAAGTTTTTTTTTTCATTAAGCATCTATGACTGTAATATTTCCCTTCTAATTCGCATCAGTATGATCATTGTTATCCCAGAGAAAAGTGGGGTAGGTATGAGTGGAACAGACTTAAATACAGACTTAAAGAAAACAGTTAAACCTTTGAATGAGCTTAAATTTACAATAAACCGTATCACAGATGTTTACTAGATACATTTGTTACCTAAAAATGTGGGTCACTTCATCAGTAATATTGTTGACAAGAGTCAAGAAAATACAACTCACCTATCTCAAACATTAACTATGCTTATGTTAGAGCTAACCATTTAATTTCCAAATTATTCCGAGTTTTTTAATATATATATATTTAACAATATAATGGAGGAAATTCGTTTAATGAAGCGAAATTAATCGATGTCAGGCGTATTTCTTTCTCTTTGCTTGCTCCACTTAACCCTCCTCCACTGAACTGGCTGCTCGTGTTAGCGGTCCTTTGACTACTTTGCTGCCGACATATCTTATCCCCTTATACAGGATCTGGCTTTAATGGCTGTGCGCTCGGAGGCGCTGCGGCTGGGTGACGCAATCATAAAGCGACGTACTACATCGTGCGAAAAGTCATCGCTCATACATGCAGAGGTGGTGTCGTGTTGTAAAATAGTGCACTGAATATAGATGTCACAGCTTTGATAGCGTCATACACTGCACTGTACGTGTTGTATGAAACTGCGGTGTCTGTCATGGGGCGCTTGCAACAGCTCTTTTATTTGGTTAATACTGGAGTCTTGTGATACATTAACTTATGTCAACATAGAAATTCTAACAACTCTTCTCTCCAGTGTTCTTCCGGACTACAAATTAGAGAGTTATCGGTGGTACTTGGAGGTGCGGGTCGTGTCTGGGTGGTTCGTTGGCTCCAGCGCCTAACGTGTTTAGTTCAAAACACAGGAGCGCCTCAGCAGAGGCAGAGGAGGCAGAAGTCAAAGCAGGACCAGTGACATGATCTCCCATTGTAGTTTTTCGTTCTTGTGAACGAGCAACATGCTCCGTGTCATTTGGAGTCAGCATGCATAAGGCTCGTTACCTCGTCTTTTTTCAATACATAGGAACAAAATACTGGTAGGTTACAGAACACACACACATACACATATAAAATAATACTAATAATGATTATTATTATTATTATTATTATCATTATTGCAGTGGTGCAGTGAAAGTCCCTCCACATCAGCTGGGGAAGAAAGGGGTCCAGGACCACTTGGAGGTATGTTTTAACTCACTTTGAGCACCAGGAGACAGGCTGCCTTTAAGCTGCTAGCATTAAATTAGGCTTAAAAAAAAAATGATCTGCCATGATTTTATGAGTCTGCTTTGCCAGAGAGCAGCTTATAGACCTTACATCTTCTGGGTTTCTGATCCACACATTAAAAAGCAGCATCATATCCTGACACATGCATCTTTATAACGAACTAAAAGTTCCCTTTTCTTGGTCTAACACAGAAGCATGTCACTGATCCTTCATATAAATGATGTTCATATAAATGATGATAAGGCAGGGGTGGGCAATTGATTTTTCCCACGGTGTTACATCAGAAACTGGGACTGTTGCAGAGGGCCTCACCAATAAGCTTATAGAGAGAAAATGTAACAGTTCCAGTTTGTGATGTGGCCCACACCTCTGTTATAAACGACCCCGCTGCCCCACCCCTGCCCTTGCCACCATCCCCACCAACATATATGATTTGGGTTAAACTAGTGACCATAAAGCACATGAAAAAGGTTCCTGGTTCACATCTAGCTGGGCGGCATTGTTGCATGGCTTTCCCCATCACTCTATATTCCCTGTTTTCCTCTCTGCTGTCTAGCTGTGTTTCTAATAAATGCATATTTAGCCCCAAAAACAAGCGCACACACAGAAGGAAACATAGATTACAGTGCTAAAAAGATCACAGTCTTTCTTGTCACATCATGCTGCTGTTTACAGCTCTGTTTGATAACTATTTGAGGCACACGAGGCTGTGAGTGGTTTCAGAAGTTTGACAGTAAGCTTTAAAAAGTTATTTTGTTTTCCAGGCTATCAACCCAGAGCTATTTATATCTAAATAAAGTTATTTTTTATCTTTGTGCAGAATGCAATCCAGAGACTGAGGCCAGACAATCCTGTATCTCTGTCAGTCTCCAGCAGGACGGACACGGGTGTTCATGCACTCTCTAACTCGGCACACTTTGACCTCCGACGTAAGAACGATAAGCTGCCGTTCACCGAAGATATTCTTGTTCAGGCGCTCAATTACCACCTCAGGACAGAGCAAATCAGGTGAGTAAGGGCTCCTCGTGTAATCACAAATATTCACCTCTGGAGATGAGAAGGATTTAATATCAACGCAGGGCCGTGTAAAATTCTCTCTCAACAATGTCCTCAAAATCTTGTTGAATTATTTTCTAAGTGTTCACACCTTTTGCCTTCAGAACTGCCTAAATTCTTAATTAATTAATTCCTCAGAGATTTTGGTCCATGCTGACGTGATAGCATCACATAGTTGCTGCAGATTTTTCAGCTGCACATCCATGATGTGAATCTCCTGTTCCACCACATCCCAAAGGTGCTCTGTTGGATTGAGATCTGGTGACTGTGGAGGCCATTTGAGTGCAGTGAACTCACTGTCTTGTTCAAGAAACTAGTTTGAGATGATGCGAGCTTTGTGACATGGTGTTTTATCCTGCTGGAAGCAGCCACCAGCAGATGGGTACACTGTGGTCATAAGGGGATGGACAGGGTCAGCAACATTAGTCGGGGAGGCTGTGGCATTCCAATGGTGCTCAAGAAAATATCCCCCACACCATTACACCACCACCATCACCCTGAACTGTTGATACAAGGCAGGATGGATCCATGCTTTCAGATTGTTTATGCCAAATTCTGGCCCTACCATCCGAATGTTGCAGCAGAAATTGAGACTCATCAGACCAGGCAACATTTTTTCAATCTTCTATTGTCCAATTTTGACGAGGCTGCGAATTGTAGCCTCAGTTTTGTGTTATGAGCTGACAGGAGTGAGACCCGGTCTGGTCTTCTGTTGCTGGAGCTCATCTGCTTCAAGGCACAACATGTTGAGTGTTCAGAGATGCTCTTCTGCACATCTTAATTGTGTTTGTTTACTGTTGCCTTCCTGTCAGCTCAACGCAGAGGAGCTGTTCTCCTCTGACATCTGGCGTTTTCACCCAGAGAACTGCCACTGAGTGGATATTTTCTCTTTTTCAGACCATTCTCAGTAAACCCTAGGGATGGTCGTCTGTGAAAATCAGAGGAGATCATCAGTTTCTGAAATACTCCAATCAGCCCGCCTGGCACTAACAACCACGCTGTGTTCAAAGTCGGTTTGAACTTCAGCAGGTCACCTTGACCATGTCTACATACCTAAATTCATGGAGTTGCTGCCATGTGATTCTCTAATAAGATATTTGTGTTAACAAGTAGTTGAACAGGTGTACCTAACAAAGTGCCAGATGAGCGTAGATACAGAGCTTGCATATAATGAAGACCCACAATGTTTAATAAATCCCAACGAGAACTGTGACTGACTTTAACATGTGCCTGAGCAGTTAGCATATACATAGGTTTAGTGAAATGTCATAAGTTCACCTGTTGAGCATGTACAGTAATGGAAAATGGCATCTTCAAATACTGTTGCATATGAGTATCTGTCATCTCCTTTCTTGTCATTGTGCTGTCTTCATCTCCTCCTTGTAATCCCTTCATTACATATTTTTGCATTATTCAAAGGCATAGTTGCTTATGCTGTTTTGATTTTATGCTGCTGTGATATTCTGTTACTTAGTAAGCGGCGAGAAGAACTGAAGGACAAAGTGAACACAGATAGAAAAAGTAAGTAAATAGACTCAGTGTCAGTGAGAGAGGGTGTGGAAAGATGAGTCTGAATAAAGAGTGCAACACACTGAGAGAAGGAAAGGGGAGGGAGAAGCTGCTAATCCCCAAACCTGCAGAGAGAAGGTTAGAAAGGATTATCCCTGCTCTGCTTTTTGGTGTATAGCATCCATTAGCACGCGCACACATGCACACACACACACACACACACACGGATACACTCTTCATTGTTCATCACTCTAAACAGAAAGAAACACACCTTTTGTTTTCAGCCAACACTTAAAAGATACAACTGTTATCGACTCATAACTGCTTTATATAGACACCCTCAGAAGTGCTCGTACACAAACACGCTTCATATGTTCAGATTGGATAGAACGTTTTACTCTTGATGTGGAACAAAACCATCGTCAGAGCTGACTTGCACAGCAGGTAGTGAGAAGAGTTTTTGTTAGAGCTACATCGACAATACGGCTTCTGGCTTGTAGCTTTGGTCTGCTGCTTCCTGAGACAGAGAGCCAAGGCGCGATTTGAGCCCAGCCTGCACACTGTAAAAAAAAAAATCTCTTCTCCTTCAGCTCCATTTGTCTTCGGTGCTGCTGTGAAAATTGGCCTCAATTAGCTTAAAATGAACGCCTCTTTTCACATAAAAGGAAACTGCTGAATAACAAAAAAGTGCCACACCAAATGCCCTAGTTCCCAAATGTGTGAGGCCATGCTCTGTACACTGCTAATGAAAATTTGATGTGTGTGTGTGTGTGAGGAGGGAGGGGGGGGTGTTGGAGGCCAGGCGAAGGCTGTCACTTCACATTGGAGCAGCCACTGAAGGCAGATGCAAGGGTTTCCTCTGCCACGTGTCGCACCCAATCTCCTCCCCTGGAAACGTAACCCAGTTTCTCTGATTGTGCACAGACATGCGCACAAGCACACACTTACACAGACATACACATGTGTACATAAATATGATGCATATATTTGATCACCATTGTTCTCACAGTTCCACATACTCCTACGTGCTTACGTGCTGCCAACGCGGGTCATCTCACACAATCTCAGACACATGCATGAATGCATGAATGACTGCATACTCTGTGTGCTGGCACAAACGTGTGTGATCAAACAGTGTAGAGTGCTAATGTGCTTTGTGCAGCCCTATTGACAGTAATGTAGCTGGCTGCAGCTCTTTGTTCTTTCAGGTTGCAGAGGTAAGAATTAAGGAATCCCATCTGTCACAAAATTGTAATTATAAAGTTACTGTTTTTTTTAAAAAGCTATTTTCAGCTCCTCCCTGAAAGCGTGTGACAAGGTGTGACCACAGCAGGTAGCTCCACATATTTGGTTTGGGAGATTTTTGTGGGAGATGCCCTTCCTGACATAACCCCAAAGGCATCTGTGCCTCCTCCTGGGATGGAGTCAGGGATTTTTTTCACTTGTTAGGCAAATTAAAGTAGATTATTACAGCTTTGCCTTACATTTTGACTTTCTTACCTGTGTAAGCATGAAAAATGATAATGAAACCAGCTATCAAGCAACAGCAGCTCACTCAGTTTTAATTTAGATCGTTTCATAAAAAAAAAAATGCTCACGGAAAACCTCACGTGGCATACTTGAAATAAACCATATGCATTTTTCATTATTTTAGCCTTAGAATGAGCTAAAATGTACTTTAAACCAGGTTTCATTTAATGTCATTATTTTTTTTACCACACTTGCAGTGTTCCCATTATATATTGGATGTATTTCCATTGAAATGTGGGACAGATTCGCATACTGCCCCTCAAAGTGATTTTTTATTTTTTTTATAGCTTAATAGCAGATATTAGCATGCTGAACTGCTATATACACACTGGCCACTTAGCCTATCACATGGCAGCAACTCCACGCATTTAGACATGTAGACATGGTCAGTGCAACCTGCTAAAGTTCAAACCGAGCATCAGAATGGAGAAGAAAGGTGGTTTAAGGGACTTTGAATGTAGCATGGTTGTTGGTGCCAGAGAGGCTGGTCTGAGTATTTCAGAAACTGCTCATCTACTGGGATTTTCCCACACAACCATCTCTAGGGTTTACAGAGAATGGTCTGAAAAAGAGAAAATATCCAGTCAGCGGCAGTTCTCTGGGGTAAAAATGCCTTGTTGATGCCAGAGGCCAACCAAGCTATGCAGAAGAGCATCTCTCAGTGCACAACACCTTGAAACAGCTAGGCTACAGAAGCAGAAGACCACACCGAGTGCCATTCAGAACAGGAAACAGACACTACAATTCACGTGGGCTCTGAGTCAATGATGAGTCTCAGTTTCTGTTGTGACATTTGGTTGGTAGGTCCAGAATTTGCTGTAAGCAACATGAAAGTATGGCTCCATCCTGCCTTATATCAACAGTTCAGGGTGGTTGTGGTGTAATGGTGTGGGTCAAACTCAGTGCTAGCAGGGTCTACCTAACACAGTAGCCAGTGAGTGTACAGTAAGTATTACATCTGCTTAAAGGTAAAACATGGGCCTTTGAACATGTTAACACTGCTGTGCCTCAGGACAGCCTAACGTAGCCACCGGTGTCAATGCACGTTCTTGGTTTTTCTACTGATTAAATTTAATGGCAAACATATCAGCTGTCCTTATAACTGACTGTAATACTAGGAAAAGGCAAAGAGGGGAAGATTTGGCCTGTGTTGTACTAAATCATCAGTAATAGTGTATTTCTGTAGAATCTGACAAATTATTGATCTTATTCAAAAATGTTGATATTTTCAGTATTGCTTTAGCATCAGGCGCAAGAACAACTGGCGAGGGCTTGAAATCATTAAAAGGAAAAAAAACAACCAAATTTAAATCTCCTTTTTGTTCCTTCTCTCTGTAAATCTCACAGTCTGGTTCATCGTTTTAGCAGTAACACTGCACACAGCAGAGTGAGTAATTGAATTGTACATGTAGAACTTGTGCCAGAAATGCCAGTGTCATTCTTCAGTCTGCTTTAAGATGTCTCACAGCATCAGGAATCGATCCAATCCGTTAGAGTTATTACATCAATCCCTGCCTCGTGCACAGAAACACAGGAAGTGTCTCGTGTTATCCTGCTGGAATCACATCAGAGAGCCTCAGCCTGAGAGTCTGCTGTAGTGTTAACTCTGTTAAAATAAGTGTTGTGCTCTTGGCAGCCGTTTCAGGGCTCTGCTGGTGTGTCTTTGTGTAAAAAGCTGCAGTGCTGGCACTTTGGAGCATGACTTGTACAGTTTTTCTAGCTGGGAGTACAAATGGGAGTATTAACACTGTCTGTGTTAGGGGACTGCTTCAAGTGGAGGTAGACATGAAGATTTTTTTTTTTTTTCCCTGAACAGCCACCACACTGAATGTTTAAAGATCCTCTTCAGGCTTTCTTGAAGATGATAAGAATATTTATGTGTAATGTGTTTTTTCCACAGATTCTGCCTCAAATTTCCACTTTCATCATCTTTTAGCGTCAGCATCTGCGCGTATGTAATTTTGTATAATGAAGCTCATAGTAAAGAAGACACCAATCAAAACTGGTTTTAGATTTTGGTGCAGAACAGTTGCTGAATGAATACCATGAAATGCTAATTAATGCCGTTTATAGAGTCATATGTAGTTTCAGATTCTTGGGCCTGAATAAATCCCAGTTTTCACTGCTCTATGCACCCTTTTTCAGGATCACTCGTGCCCACCGTGTTCCTCATGACTTCCATGCTCGCTTCTGTGCTCAGTCTCGGACCTACGTCTACCGAATAGCGTTGGGAATCTCCCACCACTCTCTTCTTCCCATCACAGACTGCGATTTGTGCTGGAGCCTCCGCAACACGTGAGTTATCTCAGTTTGTTCGTGCTTTAGTGTGCATGCGCATGATGACTGCCTTTAACAAAAAATAGAAAGCAAGCTCGGAATAAAGCTCAAGCTAACTACGCATGTGTATAAAGACACACACATACAGTCTCTCTCTCTCTGTGTAAGAGAAAAAGTGGCACACTAAACACATGAGTACTCCATATGTATCACACCAGAATTGCAAGTTAGGGACAGTCAAACAAAGTGTTTTTTTCTGAGCTGATGTCCAAAATACAAAGAAAGGAGGAGGAAGGAGAGGAAACAGGATGGACAGAGTATCAAAACAAGGAAAGACATTCAATGGCGTGGGCTTCGAAGCTTAGATGAGGTCCTTTTAGCTGTGATTGGAAAGACTGAGCACAAAGAGAAATATTTTAGTTTGTGTTTGAGCATTTGTTTGCTCTTCTCTCTCCTCACTTTTTTGGGGAAAAGTAGGGCAAGATGAGCTGCGGGCTTATATACTTGCCGAACAACACCCACGCATTTTACCCTCTCTCTTTCTTTCTTTCTTTCTTTCTCTCTTTCTCTTCCTCTCCGCTTCATATTTTCTCAATGTCTTTCTTTTCTCCTCCCTTCACTAATTTCTCTCTCTGGCGCCTCGTCTTTGTTATCCCTCTCTCATGTTCAGCGTTTGTGTTGCTCTTCCCACCCCTGAGCGTCTCTGTCTCAGCAGCTTCTCTCCTTTCTCTCTTTGATCCCTGTCATCACACTTGCTCCATTTCTCCCACTGCAAAAAAATAAAAACTTTGATTTTTTTCACACATTTTCAAGATTGTTTGTAGAATTCAGTAATCAAACACTGCAGTTTTGAATTTACTGAAACATTGATTGCATGATGTAAGTTGTTGAAATGTCTTTCCATATTTTTCTTTTTCTTTTATGTTAGACTTTCAAATGGAATCAGATTGATGCTAAAGCATTGCTGAAAGCTTATTTTTGTTTATAAAATGTGAGAAAATTAGAATTTTACGCTTCCTCGGTTAAAATGTTTTTGTTGTGTTAAGAAGTCCTTGTTGCAGTGGTGTGCAGTGACTTTTACATAAAGGCAAACAGAGATGACACACACAAAAAAAAGACTTTTATTCTTTTATGCATGCTGACAGCTTCCTGCACCTTGCTGCACTCTGCCAGTGTTAGTTATTACTTTCACAGTAAATATATTTAACAACAGTGGAATTAACAAACCATTAAAATCTTTTTTGCACATCTTCATTCATGTCTTTATCACATGTTAAAAATGTCATTACTCAGCACACTCCTCCTTTCTCCCGCTCGCTCTGCCCTCCCTCTCTCTCTGTCAGATCATATTTAAGCAGCAAATGAAGCGTGAGACTGTAGAGAATCTGATCGCTGGCTCGCTCTCGTGCTCCACCATAAATGAGTTGGTGCTCCATGCTCTCACGTGGCGGTGTCCCTCAGAATCTTTCTATTATATAAGTTTTCTAATAAATTATTCATGGCGCTCTGAAAAGACGTTCATGTGTACGTTTCTCCCTGACCTCGCTGTTCAGGCTGCAGTATCACAGTAAGCTTACAAATGCTCACTTAGGAACTCTGTTGACCTCAGATTTGTAACATTTCCCTGTTTTCAAATGAAGTGTATTGTTGTTAAGGGTCACTTGTTTTTTTAAAAAAAAGTGTATTTTTCATTCTTCTGTCTTTCATCAGGGAGTTGAACATGGATGCTATGCACGAGGCAGCTGCCCTGCTGGTTGGGACTCATGATTTCAGCAGCTTCAGGGCTGTCAACTCTGACATGCCTTTCAAAAACCCTGTGAAGACACTGGATGTGGTCACCATACAGCCAGGAAACTCCTTTGCACATGCTCACTTTCACAGGTAGGCTATAGTATACAGTTGTGTTCAAAATAATAGCAGTGCATTTAAAGACGCGAGTAAAGCTCGGGAATCCTTAAATTGTTTTTATTTCCAGGCATTGGGAACACTGCACATTATATTCTAAATCAAAACATGAAGAAAAATGTAGAAATTTTCCAATTACTTTACAGGAAATGAAGAAAAATCAATGTTGTGCTGTTCAAAAAAAAAAAAAAATAGCAGCGTCTGCATTTTTCTTTATAAACTCAAATATCCACTTTAATCACTTTGTGAATCACTAAACTAACATTTAAATGTATAACCACTGTTTCTGAGAACTGCTTCACAACTGTGTTGCATGGAGTCGACCAACTTCTGACACCTGTGAGCAGGTGTTCCAGCCCAGGATGATTCGACAACTTTCCACAATTCCTCTGCATTTCTTGTTTTTGCCTCAATAACAGTATTTTTGATGTCACTCCAGAAGTTTTCTGTTGGGTTAAGGTCGGGGATTGGGAAGACCACTCCATAACTTTAATTTTGTTGGTCTGGAACCAAGGTGCTGCTCGCTTACTGGTGTGGTTGGGGTCGTTATCTTGTTGAAACACCCATTTCAAGGGCATTTCCTCTTCAGCATAAAGCAACATGACCTCTTCAAGGATTGTGATATATGCAAACTGATCCATGATCCCTGGTATGCAATAAATAGGCCCGACATCATAGTAAGAGAAACATTCGAATGGGGCTGCAACTAATGACTAATTTTATAGTCGATTAGTCATCGACTATTTAAACGATTAGTCGACTAATCGGATTATGAATCACATAATTATGAAATGTCACTTATTTAGCCCTCAGCTTTTACATTTAGCATAAGGTTATTTAAAGTGTGGTAGGAAACACACCGAAGATGGATACTTCATTCAAAAATTTTAATCAGGTTTGCTGCTGATATAAATTTAACAGTCCATTTTTCCAATCATAATATATATATATAATATATATGCGGCGCGGGTTCGAGTCCCGGCCCGTCGCCAATTTGCCCGCGTGTCTTCCCCTGTATCTTTCCCCCATTTCCTGTCTCTCTCCACTGCCGCTGTGGGCAAAAATGCAAAAAAAAGAAAAAATCATTGTTAATAAAAACGACTATTATCAACATTTAAATTCGTTGTCAACTATTTTTATTGTTGATTCTTGTCAAAAATGTCGACTAATCGTTGCAGCCCTAATTGGTAGTCTTCCGTTTTCGTCCATTTCTCTGTGACTTTGCTTTCCATTTTAGAGCACTGGAGATCATTTTAGTCGAGCAGCCTATCGTTTTCTGCACTTCTTTATATGTTTTCCCCTATTCAGTCAGCATTTTAATCAAAGAACGCTGTTCTTTTGAACAATGACTGGAACGGCCCATTTTTCTCAGGTTTTCAGTGAGAAATGTATGTATAACGTGTTGGCTTCAGCCTTAAATAAGATTGACGCCTGTTTTTTCACAGAGTGAATGAATGACCTCACTGATTGGACTCTATACTGCTATTATTTTGTACACATCCCTTTCAATTAATTATTCAATTACACAGACTCAGGAACATGCATATCATGAATGTTGGGTCTGTTGTTTTCTATGACTCTACACCTACTGGTAAATTATTTGCCATGTGGTAATATGATTTCTACCAAAAAGATTGATTGATCTGGTAAGTCATGTTGGACTGCTATTATTTTAAACACAACTGTATATTCAGGTCACACTGGCTGCTGCTGGGCAATTTGATAGATAAAGTATATGGATATATACACTACTGTGCAAATGTCTTGAGTCAGCCCTCATTTCTTTATATTTTACTGGGAAAATGGGAAATAGGTGCACCAATTTTATTGAAACATCTGCAAATATACATGGAAAGATGGTATATAAGGCAAAAACAGAGTTCGTACAATTCTAATGAGCTTGAAAGTCAATATTTAGTGATGGACTGATGGACTATTTCAGAGTAATTTATCCCCAACACATGAGTTGCACCAAAAAAGCTGTGAGAACAAGTTTTAGACATCTGTAATATGCAGTATTTCACATTATATTTGCACCTAATTGTCTGCAGTTTTGCCAAAGGAAACCATTTTTCCTCTTCTACCCTCTGCAGAATTCCTGGGAATGATCCGATGTGGGCCTACTTTGGTCTCTGTGAGGGTTTTGAAAGCCTACAGCTGAGCTGTGTTTAGTTTTTCATGAGGGTCACTATTCTAAGTAACAGTGATAAAATGAAAGGAAACTGACTGATGAATTATTGATGAGCCTAAGGTTGAACTAAATTTTTGATCCTAAAACGGGGAGATGCGGTGTGTGAGGCTGACTACTTTGGTCTCCATTCAACATAGAAAAAAAATGTTTTTTTTTTTTTTCCCCCTCCTGGAATAGTTGATCTGATTTTCATCCATAAGTGAACAGCTATTCATTTTAGAGCCTCGTGTAGGCTAAACTGTATTTTCACTGTAACATATTAACCTTTGGTTGGTGTGCATTTTTAAAATCAGTCTTCACCTTCCAAGTATGAAATGCAAGAAATTCTGGTTGTAGGCAAAGTCAGACTATGTAAATGTACAGTGTTGTAGGAATTTTGTTACATATTTGTACATCGGTCTCCTTAAATATTTGTATGCAGGAGCAAATGTATTATTTCTTAGGATTTTTTCAGCATGGATTCATTTTTAAATTAATATATGTATAATCCATCATCGTGCTGCAGCGGGGAAAGTCCCCGTGTTAGCATGTTTTTTCTCCGGGCACTCCAGTTTCCTCTCACAGAACATGCAGTTAGTGAGTTAGTTTTTTTTTTATCTGTAGTTGTAAATTTTTTTCTAATACTTTGTTGCAGTTACAATTATTACCATGTTAGCATTAAGCACAAAGCACAGCTGTGCATAGAGTGCTGGAGTAACTGTAGACTCTTACTGTTTGACTAAGTAATCTTTAAATTTGTGAAAATGTAATCATCACTGATCAGCCTGGTAATTAACTGACTTATGCTAACTCTAGAAGCTTGTCAGACCATTGGAGGAAAATTAACAATTAAAAATGCTCCTGCACTGAGACAGGAGAAGCACAATATAAAACTGTCTTCAAGTAAGTAAGTTAATTTTAGCTATATAGCAAATAAAAAGCAACATGTTTTACATTAAAATAAGAATAAATTACAGTTACAGTTGATGCTTGTCTGAGCCCACCATGGAGGTCATTCCAGAGTTTTGGAAGCAGCAAAGCAGCATCTACCTTTTGATCAGGAGTGACTGAGAAGCAGACATTAATGATTTTGAGGGAGTGGACACAGCATATCTACTACATACATACACAAACCTACATTTAAGGCTTTAAACATCATGATAGCATCACACAGTTGCTGCAGATTTGTCAGCTATGCGTCCATGGTGTGAATCTCCTGTTCCACCACATCCCAGAGGTGCTCAATTGGATTGAGATCTGGCCCGTGGAGGCCATTTGAGTACAGTGAGTGTTTGAGTTACTGCTGCCTTCCTATCAGCTTGAAGCAGTCTGGCCACATAGCGATCCCATAAGACTGCAAATATGAATATGCAACAAGAGACACAGAAGTGCTTCAGTCTCATTTGAAGATGCTGCCCTTAGAGTCCACAGGCTAAAATCTCTGCTCTATAAATCTGTCTCTGCATTTCCTACATGTCGAATGTAATCAGACAGCAAGCGCTGAGTCAAATTTGCATTTGACCCAATTCTTCCCATACACATGTTTCCTTAGTTCACTCTGTCCTTCTCAAAATAAGAATCAGTGAGGGTTTTTTTTTTTCTTTTTGAGGGTCGGGGCAAAGACAGGAAAAAAAAATTCTATGGCATCACACATAATCCTGTTGGGCCTATGCCACAGTGCCATATTTAGTATGTGACATTTAAACAAATCTGTGCATGATGACAAACACAGGCTCTAGCTGATGTCTGGCATGAATGTCACATCAATTCTATCCACGCAGTTGGGGACAGCACTGTATCAAAAGTAAGGCTGCAACGATCGATTATTTTAGTAATCGAGGCTTATATTTATTATTCCATCAATTAATCGAGCAATCGGATAAGAAATACTTTTGTCGTATTAACAATTCATCTGCATATTTTAACTTCTGTACTGTAGTTTTTCGCTGTGTGAAACAAACAGCGGTGGATGGAGCAGCTACAAAGTTCTCTTTTCTTCACTTGCTGATCAGGTGGTTGATGAAGGACCTCCAGCTGTTTCCCAGTAAAGGTTTAATGGTGGTTACAGGAACAAGCGCTGCTGTTTTGGATGCTAGAAAAACGTTTATTTTTGCTCCACCTGAGCTCACCGGCTCAATAACGGCTCCGCCTCTTTGCACTTGCTGCCAGACAGTCTGCATGTAATACAGCTGCAGCTGTTTTGTTATCAGTGTTTTTGTTGAAAAACTGGAGGCTGCATGAGCTTAATGTTGTAATGCTTTGTATTCACAAGCATCCTCCTAAATACGGCTCTATTGCAGGTCTATTTTTAGTCTCTAATCAGGGATTAAAGCAATAAAAAATATTTTGATGGAGCTCCTCAGTACTGAAAGATTGTTAGTGGTAATGGCGGCGCCGGTTAGCAAACCGTGGTTATATAGCGATCTGTTCTGGGAGCAACAGCTGAAGTAAAGGAAAAAAATAACAGCTGAAACACACACACAGGGCAGAGAGCAGTGAAGGTGTGGAAAAACGTGTCAGCGATGATCCACTCAGTGTTAAAGGGTCATTTTTTCCAAATGATGGAAATCCGTTGCAGAGATGGAGAACTTTAATGCTGCTAATGTGGAAACGCTCCACTTTACATGGAGACCTGAGCTGCAGAGTTGAAACGAAGCGTGATCGAATTATTCGAGTTACTCGAGGAATCATTGCAGCCCTAATCAAGAGTGGCTTAACATGTAAAGATATGAGGAAGGATTATTTTTCTTTTGAAATCATTCATTTTCAAATTGTGGTTAATAAATTGATTTATAATTTAATTTGTTAGTATTTTTTTTTTTCACTTAGAGAAATAAATCAGTAGGTGTGCTTTTGATTCACACTCCTCTTTGTAGTTTTTATGTTTTTTATGAGACTGGATAATTCTACATTATGTCTGACCGCCATTCAAGATATGGTTTTGGTTGCAGTGTGATGTTTTAACCCCTGTGGCAGCATTTAACTTTTCTTTACCATTACACATTTACTCAGTGATGCCTGATAGACTTCATGCCTGATGGACTTGGTCTCATTAGTCACACATTTCATGAGGTGTGAATGTACCTTATGGCTGTATATTCATACAATATAACACTGGTTTTATTCATTTTTCCAGAGAAATGCCATTCTGGGAGCTGACTTTTACAAGTAAATCTTTTCTATATAAGCAGGTTTGTTGTTTATGTTCTTCAAATTTTCTTTAAAATTATATTTCTCTTTATCTCTCTGTGAGATTGTGAGCAAGTAGTGCCATCTGCTGGTGATCACTGAAACTTTATTCAGAATAAAGTGAACATCAAATCTCTTGAGATAAGTCATGCTTACTTCTGTATAAAACTTGTTTATCCGGCCATATTCTCCAGGTGCGGAGGTTGACGGGGGCAATGGTGGCAGTAGGCCAGGGGCTGCTCTCAGTAGCCCAGCTCAAAAAACTACTGGAGGCTCGAGACTCTCTGGCCTACCCACAGGGTATGGCTGCTCCAGCCCACGGCCTCTTCCTCACCAGAGTGGACTATAGGGACACAGGTGAGAACAAAGTGTAATTCAGCTGCTTCCCATCATCTCCATTCTCTATCAAAGTCATATTATTTCCATTATATACAAATATTGCAGTGTAGTGTGCAGTGGTTAGCACTGTTTCCTCACACCAAGAAGATCCTGGGTTTGAAATCACTGGCCTGCTGGGGCCTTTCTGTGTGGAGGTTGCATGTTTTCATCATGCTTTCATGAGTTTTCTTCAGGTACTCCAGTTCCTCCCACACTCCATAAACACGGGGTTAGGTTAATTGGTGATTCTAAATTGGCTGTAGGTGTGATTGTGAGCATGAATGATTGTCTGTCTCTCAGTAAGCCTTGCGATATACTGATGATCCATCCAGGGTGTTCCTCACCCACCTTTCGCCCTGTGACAGTTGTGATACCCTCCAGCCCGCACGCAAATCTGAATTAGATAAGCGGAAGAAAATTGATGGATGACAAATATTTGCAGTCATATTTTTTCATGCACTGGTGGAGTTTACTTTGCTACACTTAATGTCATTCTTTTGAAAGAAAGAATATAACTGTCACTACCAAAAGACGCCCAGTGTGCCCAACATGTTTACATATTTTATGAATTCTTCCTGTGTCAGGACATGTCTAAGTTAATCTCTGTCTCCTCAGACCTGCAGCTGTCAGAGGAGCCACTGCCCTCCACCAGGCACTCAGAGGATTAATGCTACTAGAATAATTTCATTTGGTTTTGTGTATTTCCACATTACTTTCCAAAATAAATGTAAAAATTTGTGATTTAATGTAAATATATGTATAATATGTATTCACTTGTTTACTAACAGCGATTGTACTTGATTTGCACACATACACAAAAAACCAACAAGGGACATACATATGAACAGCTAGATGTTCATTTAATTCAACATATTAAGAGTACATATCTGTGTCCATGAACGCAGCTTAGCTACAGAAGAACACATCCCTTGAACCTATCACTGTCTACACAAGATCTTTAGGTTACAACAGACAACTTGCCTTAAGCCTGATTCGGCAATGTGCACAATTATAAATGGGTTTTGTGGGTTGTCAAGAATTATCAAACAAGGTGTACAACATGTGGGCAAAAGTGTGAAGTTCTATAGCCAAAACTGCTTTGTGTCCACGGGTCTCATACAGTGGCGTTACATTATGGATCGACAAAGTGCACACACTCACTGATAACATATACATCCGAATGTCCGAATAAAACTGCATACACTGCTTCTTTACCCAAAAGTCTTCACAGACTATATTCCTGTGGATTTTCAGCAAACTTGAGGTCACTTCCTTCTAATTTGGCTGCATCTGTTCATTGAGTGATTTTCAACAAGTTGTCCATAAATAGTCCATAAAATCCGCACTACCACCGACAGTCTTCTCTGTGCCGCTGGGAGCCAGATGAGGTTTGTAAAAGGTTCAGGTTGACCAGTCACCGGTCTTAATGTTCCAGCGCAGTGATCAAATACACCAGACATCACATATCTGTTCTTGATTTTTGTACAGTCATCCAACTGATGCAAGGTTAACTGATTTAATATCACCATATTCGAAGTGCTGCGTCTGTCAAAATTGAACCTTATGAGGAATGTTTCTGCACTTCTTAGAAGTGACAATCTCAAAAATTCAGTAAAACTATTTTTAACAATTTTTTTTTTTTAATATGTACACAAGTACACATTTCCTATCCTTGCGACCATGTTGGAGCAACACAGTAAATCTGATTAGCATAGGTCCTCAAGTCAATTCAGCATTTGGTTTCAAGAAGATAATTCACACATCCTAAAGACGCCCATAATTCAATATATAATCAAAATTTCAAGTGTTAGTCAGAAATTTAAGCCCAGTAGCTTAAATATCAATAACAAAATCATATGTATATATAATGCACTTGAGGAAGGCATTGCGTAATTTTTAAACTCACAATCCTTAATAACAGCACAGTCTGGGTGAAGAAATGTAGCTGAGCTAAAGTCAAACTTGAAACCCTGATTGAAACGATTGAGTGGGGACAGTGAGACACAAAGGAAACATCACCGTAACGGTCACATTTTCAGTTAAAAATCTGGTTTTATGAGATGAAGGAAGAAAGAAGACTAATGACTAATGCTTAGCAGTGCCACCAAGCTCATCCTTATGGCCATTTCGGCGTTGTTAAAAATGATATAAATAGCATGCGTGTGAGATGTGTGGCTGGCAGATGATCAATTACTGGCTAAACACAGAAACATCTAAATGTCCATGACTTGGAGTTAGTAATGTGTTATCACTCTAGGCAGCCTTTTTTTGGCATTTGACTACACACCCTGATGCTAAAGCTGAGGTTATTTCAGGATTAATTTGTGTCATGTGAATACAGGTTAATAGTGTTTGATAGTAGCTATCACAGGTTGATAAGTTTGCATAGACCCTTGAACCCCAACCATTCGCCATTTCAGTAACACAATCAAAACTACAGCTCTGAGCAGCATACCCAACTTCACCCTTTGTACTGATTTTGGTACTCATAAAAAAGCACGATAAAAGCTGTAATAGTCCACATGATACGGTTACATTCAGTTATACTTTAAAATATTTGTGGCACATAAAATGAATATTTTTTTTCTATTAGGATTTTTCTGAATCTCTTTACAGAATAGCTTGTATCATGCCACCACTACGCCCACCACTAAAAAGTGTTATTCTTATCCACATATTAAAGAAATTTAAAAAAAAAAGAAAAAAAAAGTCAACTATGCCTGCTTTTACAGCATCACAATACAAAGCATTAAACTCATACACTTTATTTAAAGGAGTACAAAGAGTGAAATAGGGTATGTATCAGAGACTTACAAAACACTTGTCTGAGAGGAGACATTTCCACTTGTAAACATATGCTGTGTGTGTGGTTTTGCTCTTTTCTCCGACGACTAAAAAAAACCCCAAAACAAATAAAATAAAATAAAAGCAATAAAACACTGCAGGAGCGTACAGTCCTGGGACAGCAAAGAGGGGGAAAGAAGCTGGGCGTCCTTCACACAAATACAGCTTTTTCTTTAGCTGGCAATTTTCTCAATTTCATCCAGATCATCCGTGTCCAGTTTTTCAATTTTTTTATCTGCAGAGGGAGAGGACACAGAACAGAGATGGGTTCAGAGAGGAGCTGACATTTGGCTGGAAAAGATGTTATGTACATGTTTTAAAAAACAAACTTAAAAAATAAATAAATAAATAAAACAGCTGCTGTGAGACTTACTGAAGTGATCCTGGATCCTGTGGAGGATGTTCATGCTCATCTTGCTGTCCACCATGTTAATGGCCAGTCCCCTTTTCCCAAATCGACCAGTGCGGCCAATCCTGTGCAGGTATGTCTCGTTGTCGGGGTTACCATCTTTGTCAACTGGCAGGTCAAAGTTGATCACCACAGAAACTTGCTCTACATCAATACCTGTTTGTAAAAAAAACAGGTGGAGGAGGGAGGGGTGCAAGTGGAATAAAGAGTTACTAGAAAACAATGTCCATAGGGACGACACTGATATTTGTATTTCACTGTAGAAACCCATTTCATTTCATTCATCAGTCTGATGTCAAATGCATTCAGTCTGGATGATATGATTTAAGTACTTATATTCATGTCTTCTGGCTACTTCCTGATTTTTTTTTTTTTTTTTTTTTTTTTATATAAATGCAGCCATTACAAAGAAGGGATGAATCTGACTACTCTGCATACTCATACAGCAGTTACTTGTCAACTACAAGACATCTGTGCCCTAAATCATATCCTACTGAATATCATTTTTTTTAAATCCTCATCAGGACATTTGGTACCACGACTGGCAAAAGTCTGCAAGTTGTGGCTGCATACAGCGGGTGTGGCCATTCATTCTTTTGAGGTATTGCTTTGCCCTTTCAGTCATTTCCATCTTCACTTCAATGTTTACAATTAAAAGTCCTTTTATTGATATTAATGTGAAGGTTAAAGGATCTGACCTGTAGCAAAATGTTGAAACTTGTGCCCTTTCCACTTTCAGTGACCATGAAAACGTGTAGTTTTAAACATTGCTTAAAATCATATTTGGTAGCAGTTTAGTAGTAATTAAGCTATCTAGGCTCATGATTTATAGGTAGATCAACATTTACAAATAACAGGAAAGATATGTATAACGATCATATGAGCCATACCACATACAGGATGGGACCACTGTCATTCAAACTTTTCTTAGAAGTTACACGTTCCTTTGCATTAGCATAGGTTTTCTTTAAAATTCTCAACTGATTGATGCAGGTTTTTGCTAAAGAGCTGGAGGTTATGTCCATCTTTTACATACAGTCTATGATTTGTAGTGGATGTAGGCTTCCTCAGTATTGTATCTTAGACCATGCAGTGTACCATTGATTTGGAAAAACTACAAAAAAAACATTTTCTTTTAATGAAAAGCAGGTAAACACGGCAGATAAAACTCATGACCACACAATCCTAATTCTGTCTGATAATAGTATTTACCTCGGGCACAAACATTTGTGGTGACCAGGACCTTCTCCTTTCCATCTCTGAAGCGTTCAATGACGGCAGCCCTCTGCTCCACTTGCATTTCTCCACTGAGTAGCGCTACCTGGTGGCCTTCTCTGGATAGCTCTCCTGCCAGCCAGCCTGCAGTCTTCCTTGTCTGAATTGAACAGAGGAAAGTGCACTGTAGCCAATTAACCAGCAAGCTAGTTGCATATTTATACAGAAAGTCAGAGTATAAAAAGATTCAGAGATCGGTCCTTCCCTAGTTTAAAAAAAAAAGGCCTGATTAAAAGGCCTAACTAACAGTTAAGTTAGTTAATGCTACAGACCCCTCTTTTCAGTTCTAGATCAAAGAGAGAGAAAACTTGGCAGCAAATGATGATGAATAGCAAATTCTGATTTAAGCATATAAAAGGAATGTATAAGGTTATGACAAAAAAAAACATTTCAGACCAACAGTCCCTCTTTTTTTTTTTATTACAGATCAACTCACATGACAGAAGATCATAGCCTGGGCAATGGTGATGGCTCCATAGATATTAGAGAGAGCTTGGAACTTTTCCTCTTTGCTGTTACACAACACATAGTACTGTTTGATGGTGTCCAGTGTTTCCTCCTCTCTCTTCAACTTGATTATGTTGGGATCAGGCACAATGCGTTGAGCAAAGTTCCACACAGACTCTTCAAATGTGGCAGAGAACAGCAACATCTGGCAGTTTTTAGGCAGCATCCTGTGTGGCAAAGAAGTGAAGCATAAAGCATACATAATTAAGTATTTTTTTAAGAACTATTTAAGCTGTATGCTCATTAGGCCTAACTATCAGGTTGTTTCAGCTTACCTCTGGATGCGTATACTCTGGTCCTGGTGACCCTGTGTGGCGATCATAACGTCAGCCTCGTCGAGCACAAACACCTTAATTTTCTTGGGGTCTATAAACCTGAATTTACTGCACCAATCCAACATGGTACCAGGTGTGCCAATAACTATCTGTTCCTGCAGTTTCATGCCCCGTTGCACTGCAAAACACAAACAGCACACAAGTGCTCATAAGAACACAATAATATCAACAACAATTCAATATATAATGGTACAGATGTAGCACAGCAGAAATGAGAGAAACCTTACACTTGTTCCCTCTAATGGCGTAGACTAGTTTGACTTCAGGGTAATATCTGCCCATCTGCTCGATCACTTTACCAGTCTGAAGTGCCAGTTCATAGGTGGGTGACACACACAAGCACTGATGACGTGAAAAAAGAAAACATTAAACAGTAACACAGTGAGAGACCACATAAGACTGACCGACACGAGGAAGTAGGAATTTTTTTGTCCAAGACAAATCACACTTATCACTTGGCTGACTTTGCTGAACAGTAACGAAAGTTAATACCCACCTGGGGGTATTTGTTGTTGGGGTCGACATGGCTGAGCATGGCCAGAACAAAGGCAGCTGTTTTTCCTGTTCCTGATTGAGACTGAGCAATCAGATTCTGTGGACTACAAGAAATAGGAAATTAAGTCCCCAGGTACAGACGGCAATAAATACCATGAATGAAAGGTGCAACATGTTATTCGGGATTAAGTGAATTGATAAGTTATTGGAGTGAGGGATTTCAGTGGCTTTTCAGAAACACAACACTTAAATTTCATATCAGTGTGTAAAGTACACTCACGGTTCAGCCAGCATCATCGGTAAGGCAGTTTCCTGGATTTTGGATGGCCGATTGAAACCCATACCATACACTCCCTTAAGCAGCTGTGGTTTACTGTACAGAGAACAAGAAGAAAAAATTTAATGCCATGTCTTCAGCAAAATGTTTCACAGTTTTTCTTGAAGCACCCCGTCAGTCTGTGTAAACGCACTGTGGTGAGGATAGGCTTAAAAGAGAAAGTACAAATAGAGATGCACCGATTAGCTGGCCAGGGACCAGAATTGGCTGATTTCCAGCATTCTTGGCCCAGACCAGTGACCAGCCAGTCAGTCTCTCATTTAACTGATTACAAGCTGGTCTGTTTCAAGTGAAGACACAAAGTTGACTAGAATTGTGTGTGTGTGTGTGTGTGTGGGGGGGGGGGGGGGGGGGGGGGGGGGGGGTGTAAAGGTGGGTTGCTTGGTGAGAACTCGCTACGCATATATGTGCGTCAATACTGTTAAACCTGACAATGACCAATTTGGTGAAAAAGACAGACAAATGGGGAGTCACTCACAGCCTTAATTCTTCAAAAGACTTGACAGAGTAAAGTGGAGAGTTTGGATCCTTCTGAAGAACTTCCACTTGATTAGTTGTGTTGACGAGATTATTTCGGATCAGCTTGTTTAATAAAGACTGTGCTGCTTTGTCCTCTGAAACAACAAGGTAGAGGAAAGATAAATTACAGCAGAAGAGACAACCAAGCAATCGCCTAAAAAAAACAACAATGTCCAAAAATATTTAAAGGCATGCACATAATTTACTGCCTACCTTTGTCGTCGTCATCTGCCGCCTTCTCTCCTTCTGATTTTGCAGCTGCAGAGTCTGTTGCGTTTGCAGTCGTTCCTATAATAAATAACGCCAATATGTACATGTTTGGGTTTCCTGGTTTTCTGAATATTGACTCTTATCCCGATTCAGCTGCATATGCATGCTTACCATTTTCCTCTGGCTTCTCTTTTATTTGAAGGCTTCCGATCTGTAAGGAAGAGCAAAATAAACTGTGTTTGTGTGGGGCTAAATATAAGTAGGTGTCTTACAAAAATTTTCATTATTTCCAGTTACATCTGAAACCCATGCAGATAGAAAGAGCATGGAAAAAATTACATTTTGATACCAAAACCACACTAATATAGCACAAATAATAATGACGTCACACCCGATTAACTACTTCGTTGGCATGCACTGTTTTACCATTATAATCAATGAAAACTGTGATCTCAAAGTGCATTACACTCAGAAAAGTTGGCATTTTTTCTCTGGCTTTAAATCAATATTTGAATGAAATTTTAAGCAAAGAGAGGCAGAAGTATGGCAAACAGAAAATGTAACAGCTGAGAAAACAGCTTTATAACAAACAGAATAGTTTAATTTTGTATAAACTTTCATTTGTTGATTGCACTGGCCGTCAGGGAATGTTGCTTTGACAACAGACATTTTCCTTACGTTATTCAACTTCTTTCTGATCAAGAAAACTTGATGAAACTTTAACAGTTTTAAGTTGAAACTTAAAATTACACGTCCATACTTTAAATAGATGTCCATATGTGCCATCAGTGTTTTGACACGTTAACTTTTTGAAAAACAACCGTTCAAAACGAAAGATTTAACAGAAGGGAAAAAAAAGGCTGTCCAGAGGGAGTCCCTCTACATTATAACAAAAAACCACGGAAAAAACACACCTTCATTTGATCAGAAACCCGGTTTTTGGCAGACCGCTTCAGCGTATTTGCCGGGGCTACAAACAGCTTAGCTCAGACTTTGTTGCTAAGCTATGATACAGTGATTGTAAAATACATAATATTAGTATGCCCATTTCGGACCCCCCACCCCCACCGTTCCTTCATATGCCGGTTAGCCAGTTAGCTGCTAAAGCTATCAAACCTCTGAGCACGCAGCACCTCATCACGCGCTAACTTAACTTAGCTCTGACGCGAAGCCGGTAGTTTCGTTTTTGAGCTAATGAAACTCTACAGAGACAGTCCTCTCCAGGAGCCACTTTATTCACTGACGACCCTCTCACTGCACAATTTCAGCCGTTCACATTAAAAGCGGATCGCTAGATGTCTTTAACACATTGAGCCAGACCAGGCCAAAGCAGGCTAACAACAGGTTAGCTCGTGTTGCGTAAGTTAAGACTTACCGATTCCGCCGCAGCTTCTTGCTCGTCCACTGCCTGGGCCCAGGAGTCCGTAGCCATTGTGGGGCAGTTTCTTCTTCAGTTATTATACTCAGGAAAGTCGACTAGAGATTCCTAGCTCAGGCTTAAGAGTCAATAATGTGTAAGTAACTCTTTTCCACAATGGCGTGCAGATCCCGATTCTGGACACCTAGGCAACTGGCAATGTCGCCGGGTGGAACACAAGCACCAAAAAATAATAGTTCCGAGCTTCTTGAAATATCCTTTCCGCCTCACATAAAATCCTGAATTGTGAGGAGCTCTTGGGGTCAAAGTGTGAACAGTTAATTAAATGCTGGGAATTAAAAAAAAAAAAAAAAGTTGTGAAATATTTTGTTGAAAATCAGAAGACTGGAGGCTAAATCGCTAAAAAAATACTACTCCTTTGAGCCTGTAGAGGGAGCCACATTGCTCTCTATAGGCTCACTGCTGCTATGTATGCACACTAAGCCTGGTACACAACGTACATTGTGTGAATCATGGCATTGTAAGGTAACGTATTTTAAGGAATAGTTTTCCCTCAGCACGGGGTTAAATTAAGATTAGGTTCAGGTTGTGTTCTGTGCAGTGTGCATATTTTCAGTTTTCAGTCACAGTTGGGTTCAGTTTAGGCAGCACAACTAATTAGCTAGGTTAAGAAAAAGATCATGGGTTGAAATGCACCCGATAAAGAAAATTCTTAGAAAATGAATGAGGCCCATAGACTGTATATAAAAGACAGACATAGCTTCCAGACATAGACACTATAAAACACGGATGTAGCCTATAGATCTGAAAGGTAAAGCCAATGTAGAGTGCCTTAAAACTGCATTCTGTCTCAAGCTGCCAGATGTGGTTGTAAAAAGACTTTCCATTCTATAGAAATTTAATTTTTTGGGGTTTTTTTTTTTCAACCAACCGGGAAGACCATTTTGACTGTAACCATTACAGTGAAAACGGTTGTCTCGAGGCTTCAAAACGGGACTTCATAACTGTATTGCAAAGACTTCAGGTTACAGAGAGCTCTATGGGAAAATCTCAGTCACAACTTTCAAGTCATTTTCAGTAACATCATTTTGTAAACTGTGGTTAGAGTCAGAAAGGAAGATTAGCCAGATTATGCTTATTTGCTAACAACTTGGGATTAATAGGAAATGGATCGACTCTGGTTTGGCATTTTTGCTTTTGCCATTTTTGGCGCTAGAAGTGATGTTTGGACAAGAAGGTGGAGCTGGGGCATCGCAAGAGTTCAGCTAAGACTCTGGTAAGGTTTCTCAACCCCAAATTGCATTTATGTCCCCCAGAACTGCAACCTAAACCAGCCAGAAGCCAGTAAAGGGTATTAAATACAGCTAGTCTACTTTAATGAGTTTAGCTGTACAATCAGGCCTGCCATGTGTCTTGCTCATGCCCTGAACAAAATGATCTCTAAAGACTTCCTCCTCCCTTCTGCACTGCTCTAATCTAATTGTACTGGCTTAACTCTCAAAAGCAGCTTCCATGCCTCTTTTACATAAAGTTTTCTCAAAGTGTACCTGTCAGTAAAACAGTCAAACTTTATATCTGTGTCTTTTACTAAGCTCATAATCATTGCGGTAGTAAATTATGAATCACAAGAACAGCCACGCCCTAAAGTATACCTTAAAAAAGGTTTTAAAACTAACGACAATAACTCTTTAGGAAGATGTTTTATCTCAAGGGAGAGTTAACTAGTTTCTCACTGACTTTTATCCAATCAGACATGTTTCTGCAGCATCATTAAAGAGGAGCAAGCAGTACTGAGTGAGAAAGGCTGGATTCCAAGATAAAAGAAGATCCCTTTGAAAGTGTAAATCATTGCATTTTAGGAGTTTCTGTACGATTTCTGTACAATTCCAAAAAAGTTGAGACGCTGTGTAAAATGTGAAGGAAAATGGAATTTGCAAGTCTCATAAAACCTTTAAAGATTTAAAATGTTTAAACTGAGAAAATGTACCTTAAAAAAAAAAAAACAAGGTCATTTTGAAAAGAATGTTGGGACAGGGCCATGATTACCACTGTGTAGCATCCCCTCTTTTTTTTAACAACGGTCCATAAACATCTGGGAACTGAGGAGCGCAGCTGCTGGACTTTTGGAGGAGGAATGTTGTCCCATTCATGTCTGATAGAGGATTCTAGCTGCTCGACAGTCCTGGGACTTATTTGTTTTTCATTTCACGATGCACCAAATGTTATCAGTTGGTGAAAGGTCTGGACTGCAGGCAGACCAGTTCAGCATATGGGCTCTTCTACTATGAAGCCATGTTGTAGTAATAGAGGCAGTATGCGGATTAGCATCTTCTTGCTGAAGTAGGCATGCCTTCCCTGAAAAAGACATTGTCTGGATGGGAGTGTATGTTGCTCCTAAACCTGTATTTACCTTTCAGCACTGATGGTGCCTTACCAGATGTGCAAGGTGCCAAATCCACAGGCACTGAGGCACCCCTATACCATCAGAGATCCAGGCTTTTGAACTGAGCACTGATAACAAGCCGGATGGTCTCTATCCTCGTTAGTCCGGAGGTCCAGCATCCATGATTCTAAATAGAATTTCAAATTTTGGACCATCTGACCACAGAACAGTTTTCCACTTTTCCTCAGTCCACTTTGAATGAGCTTTGACCCAGAGAAGACAGCAGCATTTCTGGATATGTTCACATATGTCTTCTTCTTTGCATGTTAGTGATTTAACCTGCATTTGTGGAAGGCACAGTGAACTGTGCTCACGCAATGATTTCTGGAAGTATTCCTGAGCCCACACATCAGAATCATGCCTGTTTTTATTAATGCAATCCCACCTAAAGGGCCAAAAAATCAGGCATTGATTTTTGACCTCTCTCCAGATTCTCTGAATCTTTTGATGATATTATAAAATGTAAACAATGAGATATTCAAAGTCCTTGCAATTTTACATTGTGTATGAGTGTCTCTATAGTGTAGTGGTTTATACATATGCCTAACAAACAAAAGATCCTTTGTTTAATCCCAGGAGGAGACACAAATCCCTCTGGGATTGCATCAGGAAGGGCATCTGCCAAATCAAACATATGGAACCTGCTGCATAGACCCCTTGCGAATAAGGGAGCAGCCAAAAGTAGCTGTTCCATAATTTGTAGATGCAAATTGGTGAATATTTGTCTATCTTTACTTCTCTCTATAATGTCTCTATAATGCTCTTTTTTTTATACCCAGTCATGTTGCCAATTAACCCAATTAAATTCAAAGTGTTCCTCCAGCTGTTTCTTTTTAGTACTTTTCCATTCTTCTGTTGCCCCGGTCCCACCTTTTAAGATGTGTTGGAGCCATCATATTCAAAATTTGCAAATTTTTTTTCTTAAAAAGGTACAATTTCTCAGTTTAAACATTTCATATGCTTTATATGTTCTATTGTGAATACAATATGGGTTTAAGAGATTTGCTATTAATTGAATTCTGTTTTTATTTACATTTTACAAAGTGTCCCAACTTCTTTGGAACTAGGATCGACCACAGCCTCTAAACGATGTTTCTCTGAAGTAGCAAGAATACACTGAACTGAAATTAAATCACTCAATACATCAAACACTTGTAAAGGATTTGATATGAGTGCCAGTGATTCTTTATCCTTCATTTCTTTGAATGCACAGAATGAATAGTTCTGCTCTTCTTGTGGTTCTGCAGAGCAAACTTTTTGTTGTTGCACAATTAGTGCTGCAGCAAAGTCACCCCAGTTTAGTCCTTTAGTGGAAACTAGGCTATTAACTAGAGTTGGCCTCCACTAAGGATCATTCAGGAGCACTCAGGGTCACATCTGGAGCAGGACTGCTGTGGCTGGCTGCTCCTTAATTGATTGCAGAATGGATTTCGCACATTTTGTCATCTCCACTGGGATAGATAGATGATGACTATGGCTTTGGACTTTGCTGGAGCAGATTACACTCATGTCTGTTCTGTTCTGACACCCAGCACTCAAAGCAACTCTGTGTGCATCAGTTCGAGTTTATATGTATGTTAGTGGGTGTGTTAGCATGTGAGAAAGGATGCAGGGGGACTCTCAGATCTTCAGTTTGGAGACAAATTTTTGTCAGGGGCTTGATAGAGCAGAGTTTATTGTTGCCTCCAATCAGCTGCCTTACCAGAGGTATCCATGGCAACTGAAAGAGTAAAAGTAAGGTTTGAGGTCTCCAGAGAATTTGGAAGAGACAGAGAGAAGGACTTTGTATTTCCACATAAGCACTCATTTCAAGAGTCGAATATGACAGAAAGGATATCAAAGGAGAGTGGTGAACGATCTGAGGAGAGATAAACACGCAGCCCACAAATACATAATGTAAGATCACTCAAACACTCCTCCATGCTCCTACATTAACGATGTGTCAGTGTTTATGTAGGAAGTACAATATATATGCTCCTATATTCGCCACAAAATTAGACTGCAACACTTCAGCAAAGTGCAAGCTTGAACTTGTCTTCTCAGGTTAAACAATGATCTGCCTCCTCCTTCTTTTTATTTAAAAATTGCAAGTGATGCAAATGCAAAGGCATTACCAGACAGTCGAAGTTTGCAGAAGTTAAAGTTCAAACCACAGAGTTCAATTTGGGACATTTTTCAGTTAAAAAAAGACGTGTTGTGTTTTGCCACTTCATCTGGAAACTGATGTTGATATTTATGATTGCTTTTTGTTTTTGTTAGGAGACTCTTAAATTAAATTTAAAAAAGACTCTTAGTTTTATACAGCATGATTGCACCGAATAAATTTGCCGGGAAGTATTTGCACATGCTTGTTTGTCTCTTCTGGAAAATGCAAAGTGAGCAGGAAGTATTTACTTTTATTTGGAACAAGTATCAGCCACTGGGAGTTATATATATATATATATATATATATATATATATATATATATATATATATATATATATATATATATATATATATATATATATATATATATATTGTCAGTTCTGGACAGTCAGTTCTGGACTGTGAAAGAACAAACAGGCGGTTCACTGATGATCGAGCACCACTTCAGCTCTGAAAGCAAATGCAAAAAGTGTTGGATTATGATTATCAACTGACTGCTTATTTTTATTCTGAAGGCCACCTATAATAAGGATATTATTAAATATTTGCACTTAGAAACAACTAGTGAACAAATGAAACAAAATTACTGATCTATTCTTGCACTATGTGATTGGCTGACCACAGTAGATGGTTCAGATCTATTATAAGATATAAATACACTCTAAAGAGGGGGTTTTCACTTCAAATGGTAATCTTACAGGCGGTAAAGACAAAGGTATCCTTTTACTGAGGACTGCAGTGCAGACTGACAGTAGACAACAGGCTGCCCTCACGCCGTAACAAGTACGGACAGGCAGAACTGAACAAGAGGTAACAGGCTTAGACGACTCAGCAGATGATCTGGGAGAAAATAAGTAATGGCTTTCCTTTATGCATAACGTAGCTGAAGAGCTGCTGCACTGACAGATGAAGGGATAAATGAGGTATTGGACAGATACAGAATGGGAACTCTGGAGACAATAATACAGTTTTAAAGGCTATACTTCATGTATAACTACTATACATTTGTTTAATGGCAGGGTGACTGAAGAAAAGCACCAAAAAGCAGGACAAAAGCAGCCCTTTTATTTGGTTAAGAGCAAAGTCCAAAACATTAACAAAGTACAAAAAGGTAAGAAAACAGTACTTTAAAAACAACCACCAATCAGGGAAGCATGTCAGGAGATGTGAACAGAAGCTCTGACAAACAAGAACGGGAAAACGATACTATACACTATTATTACCACTTTATTAGGTACACATCAAGAGCACCAGGTTGGACCCTCTTTTTCCTCCAGAGCTGCCTTAATTCTTTGTGGCTTTGATTCAACAAGGTGCAGGAAACATTCCTCAAATATTTTGGTCCATATTGACACGATAGCATCACACAGTTACTGTCTGATTGTTGTAGAAGGAAGTGAGATTATCAGACCATTCTTCCATTGTCCATTGGACAGTGGAAACAGCAGGGAGCACAGCGGAACACAATGACACTGATGACACAAGAGGAAGCAAAACTAAACACACTGCATAAGAAACAAGACTTCACCAAAATAAAACAGGAAGTGGACACCAAGACTAAGACACCAGAACTTGACAAACCTGAACCACAAACACAGAAACACTGGGCACAGACCAGGACCATGACAGTAAAGACAATCGCTAAATCACAAATGAGGATGGAAAACTAAAGAATAACTTTCAAAGTAAAACAAGAAATGAACAAAAGGTAACTAACATGAGAGAAGGCTCCTGTTAACACAATAAGAGAGAGGGAAGCACAAGGCAAGTGTTAGGAGGTGCTATCTTTTGAGAACAGTAGTTTAATATTCAATTTCTTCTAGTTTCTTTGTTTTGTTAATAAATTACATTTTTGGACTGTTGGGTGTTGGGTATCTTCAGGATTTTTTGGCCTTTATTTAATATCAAGAGAAAAGAAAGTTGAGAGTGAAGTTCTGTCATTTACAATGTTCTGCACCATTTCTCTTTATTTGACTTTGTGCAGTGGAATATTTTCACTTTGAAAAGAGGAAGTGGTATCCCTGCACTGATGCCAAGTTGCAAATAGGTTGGTATCTATAATATCTTAGTACTAGATTTACGTCAAATGGAAAAAAGTGGCCTTGCATGAACTATGAGTAATTGAGCTTTCAGATACAACCTGATGTGAGGCAAAGAGCAAAATATCTGGAGTTTTCAAAAATTTTAAACTGCTACACTGATAAAATATTTTTTTTGAGAAAACTATACACCTTTACCTCAAAGAACCACCAGAGCACACTGTGCTTGCTGCAGGTTTCATGGAGAATTTGAGTGTCTTAATAGTCACACACATATTGCTACACACACTAATTAATGCACACTATTCATCTCACTCAATATGGTTACCAATATGGTTCCATTATGCAAAAGAGCCAGATATGATCCCACTGTGTAATAAAGGCAAGGACACATGTAAGACTGAACAGCAGTAGGACTCTGTCTTCTCTGTTTGTTTCACTTTGGCTTTAACGTGACAGAATTCAAGTCTTTGGTCGTCCATTGGCAACTAATTAATCAAAATCAAAGGGAGACAAATCCCGTAAACACAGACGAGCTGTAAGCTCGGATCCATAGGTGAGAGAGAGACAAGAAGAGGGGGAGAAAAGGAGATTAAGGGAGGCTTCTCCCCAGATGTCTCCTTCCCACTTTCTTCTGGTAGACGTAATTAAGATTCATACCCCTGATCCTTTACTCTGTGCGGCTTCTCTCCTGCTCACTCCATGCATCTCTAGTAAGAAAAAAAATAAGACAGAACCTGTACACCCACGCCAGAATTAAAATGGTGATGCAGCACTTGTTTTCTGTCAACAAGAGTGAGCATACTGAAAGAGAGAGAGAGAGAGAAAGAGAGAGAGAGCACAAGAAGAAGAGGGAGATGGAGCGAGACTGCTGGTTGGTATTCCTGAGGCTTAGCCAGAGAGGCTGATGGTGCAGAGTGGACATCAACAAGGAATTTCAATGTGGATACAATGGCCTGCTGTTTTCAAGCCATTTATATAGTGTCTTAAACTATAAACTAAAGTGGTTTAATAATTAATTTTAAAGCATGTAAATTGTATTTCACATATATTTAATTGTACCCACTTGTTTTTTTCTCCTATTATACTCTAAGTTTTGTAAGACAGTAAGGCAGATATGCTTTTGAGTCATTGCAGCTAAATTTTTCAAAACTACTTTGTTAGACCTTTGAATGCTACAGACAGGTGCCATTTAGTTCCCCTATAGTCAAGAAGAGGCAAGCATTTCTGCGGCTATTGTTGTTTAAACAGAGTTGTTATCCATTTTGACCTGTTTCACCAGTGAGTTCACCTGTTTAAGTACAAAAATAAGCTAGGCAGATGAATTTATCACCGAGATGTGAGAGAGGTGAGATGAAAGAATCAGTAGTTTGGAGCTGAGCCTCCAGCATGCAGCACAGTTTCAGTCCCAAGGTCGGCCAGGCAGCCATAAGCATCTGGATCCAGCCTCCCTCCTTTCTCAAGGGGGAAACCTAGCTCTCCCCAAACCCGACTCACTCGATAAACAGCTGGATTATTACATAAGACATGGTGGGGGCTAAATTGCCCCAAGTTCTTTGAAAAACCTGGAAAGAAAAAAAAAAAGATTAGGCAGACTTCTAATTTGCTCGTGCAGTTGGGAGTTCAACAGTCACTGACAATCATGCGGGCATGTTCGTTCATCTACCGGGGCCAAAGAGCTTCAAGGCTGTCAAGCCCCGGCTCAACAATTTTCAATTCCTTAATAATTTATTGATGGCGGGCAGTCAAATTGCATATCAATAATGTAGAAGGGCTCAGTACAATGTTGATACAAAATACCCTTTCAGTCGGGCTCATTCATGCTCACAGACCTGCAGACATATGTACCGTGTTTAGTCCCACGTGGTCCGGCACTGGCACATTGCATGAATACAATCTGCATCTGCAAGCTGTGTAAGGCTAGTTGATGATCGAGCATCCAAAAAAACAAAAAAGAAAGACGCCTCTCATGTTTTCATGTTTCAGGATGAAGCCTCCGAGGAGAAGAATTAAGCCTTTCATGTGGGGGCTGGGACAGAAGTGCAGATAAACGACAAAGACGCTGATATGAAGAACAATCAATCAGTGTGTGAACTGTAACGATCTATATTCTTTATATTATTGCACATTATTTCTGTGCAAAAAAATTATTAAAGTTCGCACACAACACTTATCTTGGTCTTCGATTGGGCCGCTATAATGTGTGTTTGGGCATGAGCCAATCACGCTTGTAGGACAAATTAAGTGACCAATGGCGGATTTCCATCTAGGTCAGCATCTTTTATTCAGGAGTCATGCGTACACAGTTACATGCCATCCCGCCCTGGGGGCCCTGTGGAGACCCACTCTGCCATAGAGAGATGGTCCACCATTTTGTTCTGTTTTGAAAATGATCTCCATGCATGAGATTAGCTGGGGGGCCCGCAAGCTCTTCTCTTTGTTGTGCATCCCAGTTTGAAATTGTGAGTGTGTAGAGCGTGTGCACGTGTAAGCGTGTGCATCCGTGGTGCCGAGCTGCATTTGTGCATGAGCGCACACATGCTTGTGCATGGAAGAACGTGTTTAATGGGGGCTTTTTGCTCAGTGCAGGGGCAAATACGATGCTGAACGAGACATGCGATGCCCATTCTGTGGATGAAACTGTAGTGATCTGCTGCTGAGCTTAAGAATATCACTCGCGGCATTTCAAACTGGCTGTGGTCTTTATAGAAGTGTACACATTTCAGTTCATACCTCCATATGTGCAGTAGATGTCTTATGTGTTTGTGGATGAAGAAGGGTCAGGGGTTAAACATTTATGAAGGTCATGCCTTGAACTGTGCCTGACCCTGCACTGTGCACCGCCATTCCCAGCATTTAGGCTTTTGTAGGAGACTTGTAGCATGGAAGGAAACCTCTGCATCAGATGGCATGCTGTTAAAAAAAACAAAAAACGCACTAATGTATGGGGGCGGGGGGGGGGGGGACTATGTATACAAGTGGCTACAAAGTATTTAAAGTTGATTTTAAAGCTTTATGATGCCACTGCACCAAAATGTAAAAAGCTGTCTCTCTCAGCCGTTGGTTTCTCTCCACAGACTTAAAGCAGCAACAAAGCAACTAGACAGAGAGACGGAGAGTGAGCGATGGAGAGGGGGGGGAGAGAGACTGGGGAATGTGGTTGCTATAGTAACCATCTGGTGGGTCTGAACTGTTTCTCCCTGGCATTCATTTCATCATATCGAGCCCCTGTCTTTCTCTCTCTCTCTCTCTCTCTCTCTGGCTCTCTACGTCTACTCTCACTTTTGTTTATCCCTCTCTTTTTTCCCCTCCATCCCTCTTATCTCCTCATCCCCATCTCGTGCCGCTCTCCCACTCTTTCCAAGCCGCCTGCCTTCCTCCTTCTCTTCCTCTCTCTTCTCCAGTTCTCCTCACTTTTCATTGCGAAGCAGCGAGAGATGGAGAGTGTTTAATGTTAATGCGCAGTGGTCATTCCATCTCTGTCTTTTTGGCTGTCTGTCCATTTTTTATCACCCTGCCCTGACAGATCCATCTGTTAATCCTGGACCTTTTCAACAAAAGGAAAAAAAAGGAAAAGAAAAGAAAGAACACCATTCGCAGAGCCAGAAATTTGGGCGGGATTCAGGTTTTGGGAGATAAGCAGAAGCTGGACTGATATCTAAGAGAAAACTTGCTTAAACGATTGACGTCATCTGTAATCACGATTTAGAAGCAACCAAAGTGGGTTTTACCAACATATCATAGCAAAGTTGTTTTTTTTTTTTGGTTACGGCTCTCTTTAAAAATGTGACGTAAAACCCCACTCAGGAGCAAACTGAATATTCATCTAAAGGTATATTTATTTTATTTTTCCACCCATAGCTGACTGCATTTCCCCCTTTCCTTCTTATCAGCAGTTGTCCTTGTGATTTCCCAGCAGTCACAATCACCAAGAGGATACCTGATCCCATTGCCAAATAAGCCTGCCCACCACGCAGATACATGTACGCACTGATATTTTTGTGTACACACCCAAAATAAAAAGAAACATCAACGCACGCGTGCACAACCACACAAATACACACATGCAGTGGAACGAAATGCAAATGTTGCCTTAGACATTTGCATGCACACACATTGTATTACTGAGCCATGTAACACCCACTGATTCACGCCAAAAATAAATAAATAAATAAGAGGGGGTGATTTTCCCAGGGAGTGGTTCAGCATGTCAGGTCACGGTGGGTATTTCCCTGCCAGAAACAAAGGTCAGATTCAGGAGTGCAGTGGAGAGCAGCATAGTTTGAAATTTCCGCAGGGACAGCCGTGTGAGAAACTGTCAGGCCGGAGTGTGTGCGCGGCTAGCAGTGGGTTTGCAGGGTGTGGTTTTCCCCCCTTTCTGCTGGCGACCCGTGAATACTCTCTCTGCCATTCTTTCTGGCTTGTCTCTTCCTGTCCTTCACAGTGCGCCTCTTCTTCCTCTTTCTGCCTCGTCTTCTACACCTGTCGGAGCTTATGTAACCTAACAGCTATGCAGAGCTTGACTTTCATCTGCCCCCTTTCACAGCACTGGTGATTACTTTCTCATGAGTGCTCACTACAAAACCCAACTGCCACAATATTATCCAAATAGTAACTGAGCAAATTAAACTTCCCCTCACGATTAATGATAATAAGGGTGAATCTGCTCATTCTTATGTTGCATTTTTGAGCGTCTTTTAGCAGTGATGGCCACCCAGGAAAAGTCAGAAATATCTGCTGCACCTCTGTGATCAGCATCAGGACTTAGCTTCTTTCTCTGCTGAACTATATATACTTAATAAGAGAGAGAAACAAAGTCCTGAAATTGAAATGCAGTGTGAAAGGAGGTTGTAGAAATATAACTTCCAGAGTTAAAAGGTTTGAAAATCTTATTTTTGGGGCAAAGTCAAACTTCATCAGTCTTGACCAGTTGATTCTATAATTGCAGTTTTCATATCACAGTGATGATTGAGATTAAAGTTAATTTAGATAATAATAGCCCAAATAACTGCACAGAGACATTTCAAGACTTTAGGGGGACTCTGGCTAAAGCTATAACCTTAGTCTGAGACAAAACTGCATGTTTATCTGTGAGTATATATTAGCTATATAAGCTGGCATAACCAGTACAGTGGTGTGGTGGTTAGCACTGTTTCCTCACAGCTAGAAAGTCTGGGTTTAAGTCCACATTGGCACGGGCCTTTCTGTGTGGAGTTTGTATGTTCGCCCCGTGTTTGTGTGGGTTCCCTCCGGGTACTCTGGTTTCCTCCCACAGTCCAAAGACATGCAGTTACTGGGGTTGGGTTAATTGGTGATTCTAAATTGCCCATAATGTGTGAATGGTTGTCTTTATCTGTATTAGCAATGCCACAGGCTGGCGACCTGTACAGGATGTACTCTGCCTCTCGCCCTATGACAGCTGGGATAGACTCCAGCAACCCTGAAGAGGATAAGCGGAAGAGAATGGATGGATAAGCTGGCAAGAATAAGTTGTGTAATATAAACTGGCTAAATGATTTCTATTGTGATGACAAACACAATGTGGCCCTCAGAGGTACGTCAACAAGTGAGTGGTACTATTTATCTAACATTTTGACGTACCTGTACTTCAAAATATTTGTGAAAGACAAATGACCAAGTTTATTATTGTTAACTAGCTGGATGTGTATACACTAATAATATTCAGTATGGATTTTTAGACACAAAGCAGCACACATCAGAAGTCCTTAAAGTTGTCAAAACTCATTTTTACATGAACCAGAATTTTACACCAGGTGCCCTTCCTGGTGCAACCCCAAAGGGCATTTCTGTCTCCAGCTGGAATTGAGATATATATATATATATATATATATATATATATATATATATATATGTATGTATATGTATGTATTGTTTTTTTTTGGACCACTGTTCTTAAATATATTCTCTTGGTCGTGGCTTACATGGTGCAGAAAACTATTTTAATGCAAACTGAGCTGTTATTTATTGCTTTGCACCCACATGAATGCAGGATCTCTCACAGCTTCCTCTCAGTTTTGACACTTCACAAATCTTTACATGACTTAAAACTTGTGTTTAATGTTGATTAAAGAACTCAGTTAACCATTAGGTCCAAATTAAGGAAAAACTCCAGTTTCTTCTTAAAATAACTTCTTATGTTTTTCTCTGGTTTGCACTGTGTACATAGCCATATAAATCTCATCTCATTCTTTTATTTTTTTATTTAAACTATATTTTAGCTATTTATATTCTAACTGTTCATATTGCACTGCTGCTGACTGAAGGGAGTTATCACCCAAGTTTCATTGTATTCTCGTACACAGACAATAACGCTTCTTCTTCTTCTAAACTAATCATGGGTTCTTAGCTTTTTTAGCTTCATGTTCAGCAAGTTGTGGGAAAACAGAAAACAAAGCTTTCTTCTAACTCTGAAAAAGAGACATTTGTTGCAGCTGTAGTTTCCTTTGCTTGACTGTGTACTTCAAATGATTGCTACTTCTGAGTACTTACACTCCTATAGCTCTCTCTCTCTCTCTCTCTCTCTCTCTCTCTCTCTCTCTCTCTCTCTCTCTCTATATATATATATATATATATATATATATATATATATATATTATAATATTTATCCATTTTATCTTCTCCATGCAGTTTTAGGTCACTCAGACTCTAACGGTTTGATTGTTTGGGAATAGCTTGTGAGTTTTACTTAACACTGAGCAGATCCAAACTTAGTCCAACTCATCACATCGAGCTTTCGCTGCGTAATTTTCTATGAAAGGACACTATCATAAACAGTTACCCCTAAATGTAACATCCTCTGATGCTGTGTGAGGGGATAGACTCTTACTGCAGTACGCACCACTGTCATGGTTTACTGCCATCTTGGAGGAAGGGACTATTTTGGCAGGATAATGTGGTCACACCACAGAGTGAATAGGGGTTCTTGAGCTAAGAGGGCAGAGATAAGAGAATGGAGGACATTCCATTAAAGCTAGTGATTGTATCAAGCTGAGGCTCGGGGAAGACTATTCTGCACTGAAACCCACCGCAGCACCCATCGAGTGCAAGGTGCATCTGTTACCATGGTACCCGGCTCAGGCAGCCCCTTTCATGTCTGTCAAGATGGGGAGGGAGAGAGACTAGCAATATGTTAGTCTCGCCTGCAGTTGGAGCTGAAATGGACATGAGAGTGACTACGTTTGTTTGTACGCGCATGCTTGGATGTATGCGTTTGTAGCACAGATCCAGGCAGCCCGGGTTTAAGATGCTGTACGCTGACAGAGGCTCATCACACAACATGAATCATTTAGTCACCACAGCAGAGCTGGAAATGTCACATCTCATCAGTGTTCCTCACGCCTTGGTGCCCCGGCACCATTTACATTTCCGGCAGTGGAGTTAAGAGAGGACTTGATTAAAGAGAGAAGCTGAGATTTTAAATGCAAACAGACATTTATTGCATTGGGAAGCAGTGGTGTACATTTTCCCCACAAAATCATTCGCAGTACTGTAGCACTTCATGAGATCATAGTCTGTTGTGCAGTTGTCCAAGCAGTGTCATCAACTCTCCTTTCAACAAATCGCTACAAAGTTTGCATTTCAGCTCTTTGATGGGATTACTTGCTCATCATTCTTCCCATTTCTGTCTCCTTCCATATCTGATCTTTTCCAAGGAAGAGGATGCTACTTTCTCACAGTGGAAAATGCTGACTTGACCTTCCTTGGCAGCCAGATAGGCAATCCAATAACAACAGGAGAAACTGTACAAGGAACATGTTCAAAATGTTAGCCAAGCTATCTGCTATTGTCGTTATCTTTCTGATACAAAACTATATTTTTTGTGTTTTTGCTACAGTTTTAAAACAGTTTAACAAAAAAAGCAACATCAAGTACATCATTCCTTATTGTAAACCACAATCAACACTAACAGTAAATAGTACTTTGTCATAATCTTTATTACAAGATATTAGGCCACTGTACAAATCAGTGTGAATCGTACAGTACAACGCAGAGTTAAGACTGTTTCTCGAGGTTTGTCATTCAAAGCTGTATACGAGGTGCTTCAAGAATACACAAGATTTTCAGAATTTCTGCCATGCATGCATGAGTTTATATTTGCCATGCATGAGTTGGTATTTCAGTGTTTTAAGAAAGAGCCCTAAAAAAATGGCAACCCAACAAAACAACTGAACCCAATGAGTAAATGTATAAAGCACAAAAAAAAGAACAAGTCATCCGGTACAGTATATCCCTCATGAGATTTGGCACACACAATAATGCACAATGCAATATAAATAGTTCTTTTTTTTTATCAATAAGGTGTGTACAGTCAAGTTACAGTATCAACCAATCCAGGTGAAAGCCTGGGAAGCTTACAAACAGGTGGGAGGTACACGGTATATAAATGACTCATTAGCTGCAAAGTATGGTAACAAAAAACACTCAGGCAACATCAAGAATTGTTAAGTGAAAAAAATATCACTCGTTTGCTCACAGTTTTCTCAACATACAAAAGAAACACTCCCTCAGGCCTTAAGTCACTGCAAAAGACATATTCCCAAGGATCAATAATAAATAAAGTCTTCAACACGGAACAAACCAGTTTACCAATTCCCACTTTGTGCAAGAAAATATGGGCTACCCTTTCCATATTTACAAACTGCTGTTCATTTGCCCTCGCTCAAAATGAAGAGCAGAACGAAGGGTACCACAGGTTTGATTGATAAGATATAGGAGAACTGTGTGCTTTAGTTTTTATATTAGATTTATTTCTGTATCCTGTCCCTGATTTCTGCATTTCGACAGCGCTGCCTCCTGCCTTCACCCCCCCACCAACCTTTTCCCCGTTCCCTTCTCCTGCGTTTGGATTTATGGCGAAACCCCGTAGTCGAGGGTGTGTGTGTGTGTGTGTGTGTGTGTGTGTGTGTCTTTGTCTAAGTGTGTGTTGGGAGTGGGGGGGTGGGGGTCCACCTGGGGGTCTCCTTTGCTGCCATCTCCCACCCCTGCCAGCATGTGTCATCCGGACAGTCATGACTGACTGGGAGAGGAGGGTGTGGAAGTGCTGCTTGCTGCCACATGAGAGAAAGTGCTTATATACAGTGTCTTTGGATTAAAACTGGTAAATATCGCCATAAAAAATTTAAAGAGTGTCTTTTGGGGAGTGGTGAGCTGAGCGCTCTAAGCCTCTGCTGGGGTCTTCTCTGTTCCATTTTTCTGTGCTTCGTTGTCGCCATTCTCATCCTCAATCACAACTGTGGATGACAGGGGAGAGAGTTAATGAGGGGGGGGGGTCTCATCTTGGTGTGGCGTCTTGAAAATTCAACATCGACTGACACGCTGGTGTTAAAGCCCGAAATCATTAGTGCTGCAGCTGTATGAGCAGAAGTGATTCGTGCATGCATGAGAGAGTGAGCCCATGCAAAGAGAGAAAAAGAGAATAACCACGAATGCGCATCAGTGCCTCCGATGCATATGTGGGAATGTGCAGGTGTGAATATGCGTGAGTGCTTGCGGTGCACCTACAGGTGCAATTCTTTTACGTCTTTGTGTTTGCCATGTTTGCCAATGCTGTGTCTGTGCACTACTGTACATACAACTGTGTCTGTCTGTGTGTCTGCCTCTGCATGTGTGTGCCACCACAACTGAGCCTCAATTTTCAAGGACTATCTAATGAGGTATTGTCAGGGATGCAGGGCACAAGAAAGCACAAACACAGCCAACCTGACGTGATCATGCAAACACAAAAATCTCCATCATACTGCATATAAAACTCGATCAGCCATTCGTTTGGGAGGTGACAATCAGCACAACTCTGTTGAGCAACATTGAGAAGGCATTTAGCAGCACGCACTGCGCATCCAACTTGTGTTGCAATGCGAATAGAATAATTAAAACACACACACACACACATTACACACGCATGCAAACAGCAGACTGGTTCTTTGATCATAAAGTCTACTTAACACCACGTAAAGACAACAATGCTGCCGATCTGGTTTCACGGGCAAATACCCTTAAATATGGTGCACCAGTAGCCGATGTGCGCATTCACCACATCACCATACAAGCGAAAACGCCTTAATTATATAATTACCCCGTTTGCTCCTGCCTATTTGTCCGAGTTTCGGCGGACGTTTATTCTGTGAGCCACTGAAGAAGTTGTTGGTGTCTTGAAGACGACAGGTGAAGGAAAGGTGTCCCTCGTCGCCCTCATTTCCATAATGACTCATTTTTTCTTCGTTGAAAGGCAGCACTTCCGACATCTCCAAATGCGTCTTTATCACGAAGGCGCAAACTGAAATGTATAGCTCGTCGCCAAGCTTGAACCCGGTCCTTTGTAACAAACAAAAGGGGAAAATAAACAATGGAATCTGCTGGCACGACCTAGCCCTTTCTGCTTACCCCGAAGACACGTGTCTGTCTCCGTAGGTGCGCAACAGAAATATCAGTAAATCAAAATGTCCTCAGTTTCCCTGCTCTTACAGGTTCGGCAACATTATTCAAAAAAAAAATCCACAGACTCTCTCTCTCTGCGCGTATTGCTTTGGAAATGGAGGCGCGCGTACAATGGAGCCGCGAAGCGCCCGCTGGTTTTGAGCGGCTGAACCCGTCGCACGGAAAATCTGAGGAAGAAATGCAAATTGAGGAGCGATGCAAAACACGGATCCCGGGGAGACCTGGTGAGGGAGCTGGTCGGGGGTTTTCTGGTGCAGCCCAGAGTAGCGTCCAGTTGGAGTTGTGGTGTAGCCTACCAATGGTCCACTCTCCGGGATCTAGATGCAATCAAACAGATGGCGATTTTAAATTCGAAGATGGCACATAAATGGGAATCGATTCAGATATTTGTGGTAGTGGTGGTGGGGACCAAATTGCGCCACCAATTGACGAGCAAGAAATATGAAAACCTCAAGCCTCTTTTAGAATTTTTCAAATTTTTTGGTGTGTTTCATGAGTTTTAAGAGGACGTCAGAGCTCACCAGAGGATGGCAGTCTCTTCACAGGCTGGGATGTGACTTTTGGCCCCGTGGCGCACTTTTAGTCCTCACTGAGGCCCTGTGCTATTTTCACTTGATCGCCACTGCATATCAGCATTTTTGTTTGTTTGTTTTTGTCAAAAGAACAGGCATTAGCAGTTTAAATAGTAATCCATGTTACAGAGTCGATCCAGGATTCCAGGATTTTGTTATGAGATTATTCATGATTTAGCTAAATATCAATTAGACCCCCCCCCCCCCCCCCCCCAAAAAAAAAGAGAGAAAGAAACTGCAACTAATTAATTAATTTTCTCTGGAAATATACATTGATAACACAATTATTCATAATACACATACTAATAATACCATAATGGGATCCACCTTGAAAACATTTAGTGTTGTGTTAGCGCAGAAGGTCTAAAGCAGCTTGAAAAAAAAAAATTTTTTTTAGCACCCACCACTGTCTACTGTTTACATTAATCTCACTACTATAGGTATGACAGTACAATGGACTGTCTTACAAAACAGATAGGGCATGGAGGAATGGACAGGTATTCAGTCTTGAGACAGAGTATCCTTTCTCAGAGGAACTTCCCTAAATATCATTACACAGACAATGACATGAAAAATGATATCAGAGTCTGCAGCAGAGCTGACTTTTATGTGCCGTCGTGACACACCTACTCCCTTTGGACCTGAGGTGGCAATGATTTTATCACAGGATCCACCTTTCATATGAGAACATCTCAAAGAACAATATTTTTCACAATCTGTGGTTATATTGCCATCTGAACTGGCTTTTGGTCTTAAAGCTCCCAACCAATTAAGAAGAGTAACCCAATACGTGAAAGTAGAGGCAGAAGTAAACCCTTGAGAGTGCTGAATTGTAAAAGGCTGCATTTTGTTTCTTATGAATTCTTTTTTTTTTTATTGTCTACAAAAACAAGTATGTGTAATGCTTACTTTTCTCACATTCAGGGTAGCTGCAGAATAAGTTTGGTAATGGGTGGTGTGCGTACCTTATGCTAAACTTGGCTTAAGTTTCTTCATGGTATTGTGTCTTTATGACTGGTTAAATTAGCATTTTTTTTAGAATGAACACCACAAGACTTAAAACTCATATGAGCCTCTATCTCTGGCCTGTATGGGTGGGGTTTGTTCAGGGCTGATGAGTAAAACTAGCCTTGCAAAATAAAGGACTCCTTGTACTGTCATCAGTTACTGATTTTGTGTGAAACTTAGTAGCATCCATCATTGTTTTCAGTGTGCCCATCTTCTGTTTGCTGCTTCCAGCAGGATAAAACACCCTGTCACAAAGCTCAGATCATCTCAAACTGGTTTCTTGAACATGGTTCGCTGTACTCAAATGGCCTCCGCTGTCACAGATCTCAGTCCAGCAGAGTACCTTTAACATGTGGTGGAACAGGAGATTCTCAATATGGATTCAATATGGACCAGAACTGATTCTCACCACTTAATCCTGACAGAACTCCCCATCAACCCCAAAGTGTTTTATTGGAATGAAAGGTTTATTTATTTCTTTTCCAAGCTGTGAGCTCTGCTAAAATTACATTTACAGTCACCTTAAAAGGTAGAAATCGTAATAAATCCTATAATTCATTAGCCAATCAGTATTCACAACTAGATCATTTCAGAATGTCAGATGTTTAATTATATTCAAAAGATCATTTTCTAAACAGAACTGCTTTCTATCCATGTTAACTTAAACATGTTCGAGGGAATGTCTCGTTTCAGGCAGAAGTGACTGCTCTGATTATTTTAAGTTCATCATTATCGCCAAGGTTTGAAGCAACGCAGGTATGACCCGTAGATGGTTTGATCTATCCACCGGCGGAATCTGGACACGGCCGTGTAGACTCCAGGAAACTTAGCGTCACCACAACCATTGCCCCAGGATACCACACCAAAGACCCGTCTGTCACACACCAGCGGCCCACCAGAGTCTCCCTGTAATGAATAACAATAACACCCACTATCAGTTATCATGTCACAATGTGACTTCTGGAAAAGCTTTCTGTTACCATAGTATTGATGTAAAGCTGCTTTAATATCTGTGGTGTTACTTGATACATGAAAGAATACAAAGACAACTCTGATATGATCAGCTGTGTCCTTAGGACAGGGCCCATAGGAGGCTGTTTGATTTACTTCTCAGGTGGGTCAGATGTCCCAGCTATTGATGGCTACTTATTTAGGATTATTAGTCATTTTAACTCAAAGCACAATATCATCCAATTCCCAAAATGTATAAATGTATATTTACAGATGTTTTCCTAGCATTATATAAAGAAATGATGGCTGGATTAAGACTTTTGCACAGTACTGTACCTCATGTATTATATGTTTCACATAATTAATGTTCACATGTGGCTTTTAGGATACAGTCATTAAGGCAAATTACAATCGGCCAACACAGTATAGATTTAAACTTGACTGAGTGTGGGTGGATGTGTTTGGTCTGCGTTTCCAATCAGGAAAGTTAATGATAATCTCCTCGAGTCGCTCATCATTATTGCGTGAAAAAAAAAAAAATCCAACATACAAAGTCTGGTTGTCAAACACACAGGTTTTACATTTTGAACTAGTCATTCACTACTTTGGCTAAGGTAAGACATCTCCTTCTCACATATCACACACTGAATTTCATGTAAATTGTTCTCTCACAGCAAAGGCTGGGCTGAAACTCTTTCATGATACAAATAACCAAATCATAGCGTGCTTATTTGTTGCAACTACAGAACAGTTTACAGCAAAATTGCAGTCAGGTTTTTAGTTGCGGTGCTATTTCAGGGTTGCTTTTCTATCTCCTCCGTAACTATCACAACTACAATAATGTTTCAGGACAAACAGGCATGTCTTCTTAATAAAAGCTCAAACCAACTCTGATGTGATCAGCTGTGTCCTTCCACTGTCAGGGGAAAGAGGTTTCCAAAACCATGTTATTGTTTTGCTCTTAAGTGAGATGGTGAAAATAGGATTAGCTTGTGCTGTTTGATAACCACGGCCGGGACCTCTGAGCATGTGTTATTTCAGAATGAATTTCTTGCCTTTTCAAAAAAATCAAATGAACATGTTTGTCACTGTGGGCCACAGCGGTGTACAACACTCATTTACCTTGCAGCTGAAGCCTTTAAAACATTTTTTTCAGATTAGTGAATGGTGGTACCTTTATCCTTTGTACCTTGCATGCATCTTTGCCTCCAGTACTGTAGCCAGCGCAGATCATGTTTGCTGTGATGTTTCCATTGAAGGAGTCGCTGCTGTTACACCTTGCAGTTGAGACAATGGGCACTGTGACTGTCCTGAGCGTGACAGGCGCCTGGCCTCTGTCCAGACTATTGTAGCCCCACCCTGACACCCGACACACGTGGCCTTCAGCTACACCTGTGCCCTGCCTGGGAAGAGGCGCCAGTGACACGTATTTGTTCAGAACCATGGGAGCCCGCAACTGGACAGAAAATTGGACAGTTTCCACATGGATGTGTTAAAAAGAAGTTATGTAACAATTAAGGGATTAAACTTTAACATGCACATGCTGTCTTAATGATTAGTGATTAAATAGCAGAGAATTTGTGTCTGTTCTGAATTGCTGTTTGTGTTTCTAGTCCACGAACACCACTTCAGTCAATCACTGGTAACTTTACTGCACTGTTCCTGCAGTACCTTAATGAGCATGATGTCTGCGTTGTTGGTGCTCCTGTTGTACAGTGGATGGGTGACCAAGCTGTGGGGTTTAGCGTACTGCTCAGTACCCTCAAAGATGTTTACCTTGTAGTCGCCTGCCACTATCATCATTTGCTCTGTCCTAAAACACAGTGCATTTCCATCTTGCATTACATTCATCAACAAATAAAGCACAAAACAGATGTCCACTGATTACTAAGCTTTCTTTTTAATCCCACAAATAATATGAGCTTAGTTTGCTTCTTGTTGTGTCTTTGAGAACAAATAGTTTTTGTATTTTACTCAATTCATGAATGACAGCAATAAAATGACCGGAATACAAAGTCAAACTCAAAGTGTGCACAGGGGTTGATCGTAACCACCGTGAACTGCTTGTCTGCCGGTGAACAATGGCTCACTGTGAGCAGGCAGGGATGGGGACAGTGTGACAGAAATATGGCCAATTTCCTAGATTCAGACAGAGATCACACTTCACTGTCTTGCTCAGTGATGTGCCAAGGTCAGCTGACTAAACCGCATCTGTGTGCTGTTTGACTTCCCACTGGCCTGCATAGAGGTTGAGTTTGTGTCCTGACGTTACCTACCCACAGCAGAATGAATGTTTGTGTTTAGGCATCTGTTGGGACCATCTGCTCGCAATAGCAAATCATGCCAAGTTAACTCTGAACCACAGTGTGCTGAAAAAATGCCAGAGAAATGTTCCTGTCCATGCAAGTGTTTCAGATTTATGATGGAAGTTTACTCATCCTTGATTTGTGGCTGACAGTTGTTTCTTTTGACCAACTACATCTGAGTTCATAAAAACGATGCACAGAATGTGCAGCGCCTGTATAGCTGACAGTTGGCTGTGGTTGTGTAGACAACTCCCAAATGTGTTTACCACCTTGTCACATGTCAAACAACTGTACCCTTGGCTTCCACAGGTAGTTCCTTCAACAGTTATTTTGCTTGTTGTTGCTACAAGTTGCTTAATTTCTTTGACATTCCCCAGTCTCTGATTGGTCTTCCTGTGTGGATGCCCCTTAAGAGTGAAAGTCTATAGCTATGCTGGTGCCTCTCTGAGTTGGTGCTAAGGCACAGCAGTGATTTAAGCTAAGTGCTAATGTCAGTATAAAGATACAAATATCAAATTGATATGTTCACTAGGGGGCTGCATGGCGCTGCAGTGGCGGTCAAGTTGTTTACTTTTAATCTGGCAAGATCTGATGTCCACTCCACAGCAGCTATGAAAACATGTGGTCAGACCACCACTGTACAAACTACCTGCATAACCCGGAACAAACTTACTAGTTAGCACTGAACAGGCTAATGGTGACATTGATTTTAGAGGTATGTCCACCATACAGGGTGATGGCAAGTACTAAGTTATAACTTAGATGCTCTTTATGGGTTTCATCATCTGGGAGTGAAAGATGAAGGTTTAGTATATGCTTTAGTTTGTAAATTATTCAATCCACTGACTGATAAACCACAGCTGAATTTTTTAGACTGTAAGACACATGAAACCTTGCCAGCAACAACTTGTTCGGAATGACAGATCTTGAGCATTCTTACCCGATATTACAGTGCGCTGCAGTCAGCACCCAGTACCTGTGAACTAGTGATCCACCACAGAAGTGTTGGCCGCTGGTGCTCTGCAGTGACACGAGGTATTTGATGGAATTTGGTGCAGCGGCGTGACCACCCACTATACGGCCTTGCATGAGCACATGGCCTGTATGGAAACATTAGCAAGGCAAGAAAGGAACAGGATTTACAAATGTGTTGTATAACGTGTCTTTGGAGAGTCATAGGATATGTGGAAGTGGACTTTGTGTAGATTTTGGAGATATTTTTACCTGTCAAGTGAAAAGCTCCCTCAGTTCTGACAGACTAATCAAGACTGACAGTTTTTGTTTTCAGTCGCTCTTCCTAAATTTCATAAATCTATCAGTGAGCAGACTTTAAAACAGATCCAGCCAGCCAGCCAGCCATTCACTTCCGCTTATCCTGTTCAGGGTCGCGGGGGGGCTGGAGCCTATCCCAGCTGTCATAGGGCGAGAGGCAGGGTACACCCTGTACAGGTTTTAAAACAGATCAAAAACTGATTTTTTTTTTTCATGCTTTCATCAGACCTGCTTAATGCACAAGCTGCATGGATAGTAAGTTACTACAAATTTAATCTGGGATCTGTTGAGGTTTTGCAGACACATGACCACTAGTCATGTGATATTAACTTGTCTGATATTTTGGATGTGTGACAGTCGTGGTGACAATGTGGGATCAAGTGAATAAGGCCCCAGTCACACAGGCTTAGAGACGGGTTCATAACCATCTGGCAACCAAACGGGAAAAATTAATATTCTCCAACTAATTGCAAGTGGTTGCTGGAGGTTCATGGCAGTCACTGGGAAAATGATTGCTAAAGCCAGTCACACAGGATTACATACTGGTCAGTGACCACCTGGCAAGCACCTGTTGCTAGGGAAATATGTGTGTTCCCCATCCAGTTGGTAAAAACCTACTTTGATCCCTAGCATGTTACTGCAGTCCTATTTTGAATGGAAGTGATGGACATGTCTGCAAACACAGATGCTCTCCGAGCTGTAATAAAACTGTGAAAAGTGCGACACACACCAGAAACAGGGACCATTTTCCTTCAAGGTAAAAGTTGCCCTTTTGAGACATGTTGGTTGCAGTGCTGAGGCATAACTTTTACTTTGAAGGTAACCCTTCTCTATTTCCTGTGTGTGTGGCAGTTTATCAAGTTGTATTACTGCTCAGCTAATAGTTAGCAAGTGTTTGCAGCCAAACATGAAAATCTACAGGCAACCATGGCAATCTGCTGGCAACCAAAACAATCACTAAGAGATTTTTGGTCCAGCACCTTCTTTGAATCAGATTTCACCCAATGAGAGCCAGAAACCTCAAGGAACCACTACCTACCAGTCAGGAAATACCTGATTTTCCCTAGCAACCAGTGGTTGTATCACATCCAATATGGTGCTGCACACTCTCCAGTAATGTGTGCATGACATCATGTGATTTGTCACTCCAGAGAACATATCTCTACTGCTCTAGATTCCAGTGGCTGCGTGCTTTACACCACTGCATCCGACGCTTTGCGTTACACTTGCTGATGTAAGGCTTGGATGCAGCTGCTTGGCCATGGAAACCCATTCCATGAAGCTCTCTTTGCACTGTTCTTGAGCTAATCTAAAGGCCACATGAAGTTTGGAGGTTTGTAGCGATTGACTCTGCAGAAAGTTGCCAACCTCTGTGCACTACCGTGCACTTCAGCATCCACTGACCCCGCTCTGTCAATTTACAGGCCTTCCACTTCATGACTGAGTTGCTGTCATTCACAATCGTTCCACTTTGTTATAATACCACTAACAGTTGACTGTGAAATATTTTAGTTGTAAGGAAATTTCACAACTGGACTTGTTGCACAGGTGGCATTCTGTCATGATACCACGCTGGAATTCACTGAGCTCCTGAGAGCGACCCATTCTTTCACAACTGTTTGTGCAAGCAGTCTGCATGCCTAGGTGGTTGAATTTAAACACCTGTGGCCATGGAAGTGATTGGAACACCTGAGTTCAATGATTTGGATGCAAGAGTGAATACTTTGGCAATATAGTGCATATTATTATGTTGTCAGGAGGTCAGTGCACATTAAAATGCTTTTATAACTCACTGGGTGTTGGAGCCACCTGTGCCACCCTGTTTAAAAAAATCCTAGACCCTACCCCCCCAACCCAACCACCTCTAAACCATTGGTATTTTCAGGTCATGTCCAAAACCAGTCCAAAGTAATAACACTATTGAGCATCCAATACACAGTAAATCAAAAATAGAAAACAAAGCATTCAGGATATGTAACTCAAGTCTTTACACCCTTACATGACATTGTTGGAATTTTTCAAAAATAACAAAATATAAAGCAAAAAGAGAAATGGACTCCCAGCCACCGCCTCCAACTTCAGTCTCTTATATACTAACAAGGTAATGTGCTGAAACATCGGTGTACACATCCATCAGATCCTCTGTACGGTGGCAACAGAGGATCTGATGAGATTAGGCCATCCACTTCTCTCATTCACCAAAAAAAAAAAACATAAAAAAAGACATTTATGTTATATGCACGATAGGTTGCATTTGTATATGTCTCATACTATAATTTGCTCATAAACTGGCTAGTTTCACATTTTTCTAACATAATTATGAAATGAGTAAACATTATATTGTCAAATGGGAACATGTTAAAAGGTAAAATACCAGTATGAGACATAGAAGTCTCATACTATACATTCCTTCTGTTTCTTTTCCTTCTATGCACAAGAACATGCTCTATTACCGTAGCTCAAATGCCATCTAAAATTACAGAATTGACTTTTCTCTCCCTTGCCTTCCTCCTCTGCCTCCCAGATTGTTTCCATCCAATGTTGGTATCAACCTTCAGCACATCCTTGCTGGCTGTACACTCTGAACTGGCTTTTATCAGTTTCTTCACATCATTAGCAACAAAGTACGCACCGTTTTGAGCTGCTGCTTTAAATAAATGATTTCTGTGCTTTAGGTATGTTTAAAATCTGCCTCCTGAGTAAACTGTGCTTCCAGAAAGGTTAAATGAGAATTCACAAGGTTTTGCCAAAAGAGCAACTGATTCAATAAATTAGCTTAAGATACTGATAACAAGTTTGAGAAAATGGGAGTTAGTGTTTTAGTAAATAAATAAATAATTGAATCCAATATTCCTTTGTTAAAAAAATAAACCATATACTCACTGTGGACTGCCATAAGCTCCAACAGTACACAATATAAACACATAAGCAGCTTCATCATAGCAGAAGAGGTTTTAGAGCTCCTACACCATACCAGCTGCTGAACCACTGCAGTGTCCTCTGCTCCTGTATGCAGCCTGGCCATTCATTCATTCCTGTCAGTAAACAGTGGGTGTCAGCCCCATCAACCTTTATCCTCGAGTTTCCTTGAGGAGTTTTTAATTTCATTGTTGATCGTGCAGCAGCACGGACCAACACTGTAGCATTGATTGAGGAGGAAAAAGAGGCGAGAGAGCAACAAAGTTCACATTCAAAAACTATCTCCTATCACAACTCTTTCTTCTGACCCTCCTGCCTTGTCGAAAGGCCTTACATTGTTGCTATGGCAACACGGGGTACTGTGGTGAGCAGGTTCATCTATACTGTATCAGGGTGCTCTGTCTGTGTCATCATCCAGGCTTATCCCTGTTGAAATGTTTCAATAGTCTGTGTGTGTGTGTGTGTGTGTGTGTGTGTGTGTGTGTGTGTGTGTGTGTGTGTGTGTGTGTGTGTGTGTGTGTGTGTGTGTGCGTGTGTGTGTGTGTACACGCAGACTCACAGCAAAGTCAAGACAACGCAGAGGTATTTTACGCACAAGTGTGTTCTTTGTATGAGAAACACTCTGAGTATGAGTCACCATCCATCATTGAATCCGTGTCAACAATGATAATAACACATTATCATCAGCCCGATGATGATGATCATCAGCCTTCTGGCAAGTCAGCATCATCCACAGCACGGAGGGGAGATTCTCGCCTGACCTCCTCTTGTCCCACATTTACAGCAAGCTGAATAATTGATGCTTCGCCCAGCAGAATAGGCGAGAGAGAGCTTTGTGTGGCCTCCAACTGTCAGGTGTTTCCTGGGCCAACACTAACCTGTCTTTATACAGTAATTTTCTTTCTGCCATTCATAAATTGCTGCAAAGCACATAATTCAAGCAAATGATATGGGAATGTTGTAATACAATGGTAATATAAATGCACTGTTAAGAGGTCAGTTAACTGAATCACATAAAACCACTGACTGTATATAAAAGATGTACAAAGCCACCATGGCGCCTCCCAGTCATTTGTGGATTCACAATTTGAAGCCTCAACTAGCTTTATGGATTTTTCCACCTCGGTGATTTGGAGCCAGAAGTGACCATATTTAGCTGAGAGGACAGAGTACCAAGTTACCAGATAATGCTAGCAGCCATGGTTAGCACATTACATTTATGGGCTACATGGCTGCTCTGCTAATTAGAGCTAAGTAACATACAAATAAAACACTAGATTTTCACTTACCTAAACTGGAGCACAGGCTTATTGTTTGGGTTAGTAATACACATAACCAATTAGGAGCCACATTACTTGTTATAGATAATTTAATTTAAAACACTCCAAAAAGCATCAATGTCACAAACACAGTCCAGTCCAGGCATTCAGTGAAGCCGTACACATAAGCCAAATTAAAATGTTTTTAAAAAAATCACCCCTATAGAGGTGTTATGAGAGGGGAAATTAGTTGGTTCATTTTATAATTAGGAACACATTTCATGTTCATAGGTTCCTAAGACAGCTGGGATAGGCTCTAGTCCCCCCGGTGACCCTCACAAGGATAAGCGGAAGAGAATGGATGGATTAATGGATGGATGTAGGTTGCACTTATCAGTTTTGAGCACTGTTTTACACATTTCTTTTTAACTAATACAACAAAAAGTCAATTATTTTTGCAGAAAATTTGTATGTTATACAAAAAAAATGTGTTCTTATTTTTCTGCTGTCCGATTTGCTAAATGCTCTTCAAATTAAAACCAGGACACATGTCTTTGCATGTTATTTTTATCATTATTTGTTCAAAACAATCAAGTAAAACATGAGAAAGGTGCTTTAAAAACGATGTGAATAATTAATATGCATTGCGTGTGCCCAAGAAATCTCTGTCAGCCGTGTCACCCGCTGGCAGCCCTGTAACTCATCAATAACATGACATAACCAACACCAACTGCTTTCAGTGCCTTCAGTGGAGGTGATTTTAAATGGAGTGAGGTGAGTTTCTTTTTCTTCTCTTCAGGATTTCTCCAATATTATCGTCTGTACATAGAGGGAATTTTTTGTTCATCAACTGTGTTGCCAGCATGTTTTTGTGGACTTGCTTTAGATATTATTTTTTACAAAAATGTAAAGAAAATTTATTTAAACACGAGTTTATTAAGTTCATTAAGAGGGCATGTTAGCACCTTGCAGTTAGTACAAAGGCCCACAATGAAAGAAATGTCATGCTTGCATCAGGATTTAGGCCTACTGACATAATTTATGCTTACACTGAATGTTTTTGATAAAAAGAAAACGAATGATTATTATTATTACAGTTATTATTATATAGATATTATTATATAGATATTACATGGTAAAATATGAAAAAGTGTAGTTACTTGCATAAAAGCATGTGGTTCAATTACATTTTTAGAAGGGATCAACATGACTGATCTAAACGCTGTTATATAGTCTAGGTATGGTATATATTATATTACAGTGAATAAATACACTTAGCTGGACCTCACCATCTGATCATAGGAACATTTGTCTGTCGATGTCGTCTGCATTATCCTGAGCAATACTTGCATCAACAAAGCAATGATGTGATGGCTCATTTTGATATGATTCAGTGGTTTGAAAGGATGCATTCCTTCTGACATTTGTGTAATCCGATTCATAACAAGTAAGGTTGGAAAACTCATTACATTCACAGTGTTACAACTGCATTATTACACACTCTACTATTAAACAGCGTGTTTCATGTTTTAGGAAGATAAAGTTATCCTCTGCTGAGAAGCAGAAAAAGGGCATCATATTATGCAGAGAGAAAATAAAATGCCTTTATCTTAAATAAAGGTTTCTCTTTCTCTCCTAATGTGACCTGTCAACTGTGTTACGTGTGATTTTTGTGTCATAAATCTTTTAAATGTTGGCTGAACCGCAATGAAAATGATGGGGTACATTTCTAGACAGGGAAGTCTTACATAAGGATGATGAATAACTTTGAATTCAGTGTAATGTGGAGAAAATATTCATCTTTGATGATATCAGTGCACAGAAAATCCATTATCAAACCCAAACTTCACATTTTTAAATCAGATCGACAGAAACCGTGAAAATAGATGCAAAAACATTTAAATATGTTTTGTTTTTCAAATGTGTAGCATCTCATGTATGTCTTCTATAACACAATTTTTCTCCGTAACAGTTGTCAAAAATAAATAAAATAATTTAAATATTTAAAAATATCAAAAACAGTTAATTCTGGCAATCAAGAAAAGTTGCACACTATTGGGATATGTTATGGAAACAACTTGATTATTTAGAAAAAAAATGATAATTTTCTGACTGTTTGGTTGATACAAAATTAATTCCTAATGACAGAATCACTCAGCTATGGAGAGCAAAAGCAGGCTGTAAACATTTTTATTTCCGAAGCTGAACATTTTAACATGGAAGTCGATGGCGAATGACCGTAGATACTCTATGGGACTAACTGGCTTTAAGAACCAGCCTCAAGTGACCACTGAAAGAACTTTGTCACTCAGTACTTGAAGTTACCACTTCATAGAACTCACTTATCCCACATGGCATGTAGTAGTGCAGACAAATTATGTGTCATTTCCCCCAAAAACGTTTTGCCATGTAAGCTTATGCAACAGGTGCTCCAGTGCCAGATGCTTCTCTCAGATTCACCTTTAAGATGTGCACACTGTGCATGCAGTTTTGTGGAAGTCATCTATCTTATTCTGTCGCAAACGCACACAAGGAAACCCTGTGTGTCACAACAGCTTTGCACCTGAGGGAGAGCCGAGGATGCTATCACCTTTCACCCTCACAGTTAGAATGACACCGTGGCGAGTTAGACTATAGGGAGGCTATGGCCTGCAAACAAAATGCCCGATCGGTGGGAACTGAGAATGGAAAAAAAAAACAAAAAAACAACAGTAACAACTTCTGGGAACCTAAATCAGAATGACACCTGGGAGGAGAAAACTTTAGGAGGAGAGGAGAGGAAGGGTACTGTATATACCTGCAGGGCCAGGTTTATAAGCAGAGACAGGCTGTGGCATTGAATTCCCAGCTTGCAGGAAACATTCCTACAACACTGTCAAACTTTACCTTTAAGTTGTAATGATTTTTTCAGGAAAACATTTTAATTTTAAATGTTCAAAGGAAACATTTCTGCAAAGAAGAGTGAGCCAAAATTCCTCCACAGTGATGTGAAAGACTCATTGCAATTATCACAAATGCTTTATTGCAGTTATCAGGTTTAGGGGGTAATTACAGGTAGGTTTGGATCGCTTTTGTCCCTTAACAAAGGAAATCATAATTATAAAACTGCATTTTGTATTTCCTCAGGTTATCATATTAAAATTTGTTTGATGATCTGGAACATGCAAGTGTGTCAAATATAAACAAAATCAGGAAGGGGCAAATACTTTTTCACAGTACTGTACATGGTCACAGTGAAAAGAAAAAAAAAATCTTAGTGCAATGCTTCAGGATAGTTTTGGGGATTTCACTGAGGCCTGAGATGATGGAAAAGATAAATAGAACATTTTGCCTGCAGCTTTTTAATGATGTGTATGAAATGTTATTGATAAGGTAAGAAACTGTTCTTTTTAAGCGTGCGAGTTTGTCCAGCCTTAAACCTCGGAAATGTGCTGATTAAATTGTCATGTGAATTTTCCTCTAATGCCCTCAAACCAAAATTTCAACTTTTCAGCCCTGACTTCCTCCCACAGTCCAACGACATGCACGTTAGGTTAATCGGTGAGTCTGAAAAAATGGCCATGAATGAGATGCAGATAAAATATATAAAGTGTATAGAAAAAAACACAGTACAAATGTATGGTTACAGATGGCTCAGATGGTCAGCAGGACTAGAAAAGTAGGACCTGGGCTCTCTCCAGGTACTCTGACTTCCTGCCACAGTCCAAAGGCATGCACGTTAGGTCAACTGATTTGAAACTGGCTGTATGTGTAAATGTGAGTCAAACACCTTAAGACAGTTTATATAAGACTCAAACCTTTCAAAAACCTGCCATTAAAAGCATTGTATGTTGAGACATAATGGTTTAACAATGTATTGCTACACATTTAAAACATTTTTAGAATTTTTTTTTTAGAGAATATTATGAAGAACGGTTTAGAACAAACATTGAATTATGTTGTTTGTTTTGGAAACAGAAGGGGGGGGAAAGGATGCACTCATGTGTTCTGGCTCTCATCTCAGTTTAACGGGATTTCTGAGAATAAGTTTTTCCGTGTTCAGGTAAAGAATAAATGCTGTTTTAAAGTCTGCCACATCTCAGGTTGATATCATTCCTCATACTCGTGCTTTTGTCCTGCACTTGCTAAAATCATTGGATATACTAACAACATGTCTGGTAGGTGTATATTATCATCTCTCTGGCTTGTTGGGTTTCACCTCTGCACAGCAACACTTTGTCTCCACCACTAGACAATAGGCTGAAGCTGTGAGAACAAAGGCCCCAGAAAGAAAGGTGTAATGAAAGACAACGATGGGGAATGTCTTTTTTTTCTTGTACTAGGTCAGACCCTCCTTTATGTGCATGAGAAAGACATTTAGATAAATGGTGTGTCACGGTGAGGAATAATAAGAGTGACAGGTATGAATACAATATAAAAGAGGCCCAAGTTCTCAAGCTTGTCTCAGTCTGAGAGGATTGTGTTAGAGTGTGCGTGCCGGCGTTTGGATTTATACTCATCTCTAAGGTGAGGCAACACTGTATACAGTGGAGTTTAGTTTGCTTACATAGTTTTGTTCATTAGCAGCGTGGGTGTGAAATAAATGGCAGGGTACCAGCTGATTGTGTAATAAGAAAGCAAAGCCTAATCAGGATTTTCTTTATTTTTAATTAAAAGTTCAAATGAATCCATTTAAAACTCAGAAAAACTTTATGAATGGCTTTGCCTCTGCGTTAATGTCAGTAACTTCACCATGCATTGTATTTAAACGTGTAAACTTTGCAGAAGTTCATATCGCCGCAGACAACATTCATTAAGACTTAAGAGATTCCTGCTGGTGGGGCTTTGAGCACTTTGGCAGGTTTTTAATGTGTCTGTCTGTGGAGAGATTTTGTGAATGTGATACTGTCATAATCATGCAAGATAAATCATAAAACTTTGAGAAAAAATAAACAGACCAAGTTTGATGATGATGTGATGAGTAGTGATTGTTGCTGGTAGTAAGGCAATGACTCCCTTCATGAATCTGCATTTGTGTGTGTGTGTGTGTGTGTGTGTGTGTGTGTGTGTGTGTGTGTGTGTGTGTGTGTGTGGTCCTGGATACACCCACTATTACAAAAAATAGCTTTTGAGTGCTTTGGCATGTCTGTGGTCAGGATGTTACTGAAACAATGTGGCAAGAAGTTGGGTGTGGTACAAGAACTCATTCTAACTGTGGTAACAAATGATCACATGTTGGTTATCGTGGTAGATAATACCAAAATTTTCAACCAAACTGAGGAGTTTACCTCATTAGTCTTTATACATAAAGGGTGGGTTATAATCTGCCCTCTTTTTTCCCACTCTGCTGGACTAATTTATGACCTGTGACACTGGCTATCATAGATGCTTCTTAATTGTTTCTGCTTTCACTAGTTACTATGACGACCCTGGCTCAATCCTGTCACCTCTCACTGGCCTTCCTGTTTGTTGTTAAACTGACAGGTGAGATGCAATGTCACTGAACACACGTACAACAGTTACACACTGTCTGACTTCATGTAGAATCCAGTTTCCAAAATGTTGGATGCTTTGCGAAATTTAAATGAAAGCATAGTGGAAAATATAGGCCACTTTCAGATGCTGAAATTGAGAATTTGTTCTATTGTTTCTGAAGAGTTAAATACTTATTTAATGTCAGCCACATTTTCCATGAAAGATAGGTTAGTTGCAATAAAGGATTAAAGATTTAAAAAAGAAGAAGAAAAAAAAAGACCCTGTGGAACATTTTACAACAATTTGACTTATTTAGTGATATGAGTGGAACAAACAGAGCACCCCAGAGAGGCCAAGTTTTCCAGAATTAAAGACAGAAAGCGGTTCACCATTCTGTGAAAGACTGTACGGGCAAATAGTTCAACAATTTAAGAATAATCAGTTTTCAACATAAACCTGCACTTGTGGTGTGTAATATCATTAAAATATTCAAAGAATCCAAAAACAAGGCAAAATATATATATATATATATATATATATATATATATATATATATATATATATATATATATATATATATATATATATATATTAGGGATGCGCCGATCCGATATTCAGTATCGGTATCGGTCCGATACTGGCCTAAATTACTGGATCGGATATCGGAAGGAAATAAAAAAATGTAATCCGATACATTAAATAACATTTCGCTCACATTAGCTGCATTACAGGGCTCAGTCGTCTTCTTCTTCTTGTGGGTTTGCGGTTGACCAAACCAGCTTAGAGCTGCATTACCGCCACCTACTGGAATGGAGTGGGGGATCAGGAGTTAGAAAACAACCCCCTCAGATCCTCCGGTCGCTGTGGATTCCCTTTGACACTGAGCGATCATTGCTGACATGTTTTTCCGCCTCCACCGCTCTCTGCCTTGTTTGTGTGTTGTGCTCGCTGTGCTGAGAATCAGCTGTTATTTTTTTTCTCTACTTCAGCTCCCGGACATACTGCTAGCGAGCGCAGCTATTAGCACTAGTGACCGTCTGGTACCGGAAGAACCCCTTCCCCGTCAAAATATTTTTGATACTTTAATCCCTGATTTGTGACTAAATATAGACCTGCAGCAGAAACGTATTTAGGGGAATGCTTGTAAATATAAAGCATTACAATATTCCGCTCAGGCAGCCCCTAGTTTTTCACGTGAACACTGATGACGCAACAGCAGCAGTCAGCTGATTTATGTGCAGTCTATGTGCACAAGCGGAAAGAGGCGGAGCCGGCGCGCTCAGATGGAGCAGAAGGAAATGTTTTTCTAGTGTCCAAAAGAAGCCTTTTCGTCCCTGTAACCTCCATTAAACCTTTACTGGGAAACAGTTGGAGATCCTTCATCAACCACCTGATCAGTAAGTGAAGAAATGAGAACTTTGTAGCTGCTCCATCCACCCTGTTTGTTTCACATAGGGAAAAACTGCAGTACAGAAGTTAAAATATGCAGATGAACTGTTAATATGAAAAAAGTATTTCTTATCCAGTTTCTTGGGTAATCAATATAAATAGAATACAGAATTGCTAAAATAATCGATAGTTGCAGCCCTAATGAAATTTGCAACATGCCATAAGCATCACCTTCTCACACAGAAGCAACAGGATTCAGGTGATAGTTATTGTTGTAAGTAAAGTTTCTTTATATAGCGTTTTTCACAGACAGAAAAGCGCTGTACAATAATTAAAACACAATATCACCCCCCCACCCCCACCCCCAGAAAACACTATGTTAAAAACATAACATTACCATTTTGAAAGAAAAAGAATAAAAATAAAGTCAGAAACCAGAAAGCCTGGTTAAACAGAAAAGTTTTCAACTATTTTTTAAATGATGCCACAGAGTCAGCTAAATGGAGCTGGAGTGGTAAACAGTTCCAGAGCTTTGGTGCCACTTGTATGTGGGACAACTAAAAGACTTTGATTTTGTTGTTTGAGAGACTGTTGACTTCTTTTTTTTTAAATTTTTTTTTAATGTTTTTAAATGCCTGGATCAATTTTAAATATCGGATTTATATCGGTATCTGCCAATATCCAAATGTAAAATATCGATATTGGTATCGGACATAAAAAAGTGGTATCGTGCCATCCCTAATATATATATATATATATATATATATATATATATATATATATATATATATATATATATATATATATATATATATATATATATATATATATATATATGTTTATGGTTGACTTCTGTGTCAGACCCCCTGTGGGTACCTTAGTGCACATGGCATGGAAAACACACACACACATATATGTGTAGGGCTCAATGACAGGGTTTTGCATAATATATCTGCCATGCAATGTCTTTATCAGAAAAGACCTGGATTATTTCAGTAAGATAATGCCAAACCACAGTCTGCATAGATTATAGCAACATCACATCATCATAAAAGCGTCTAGACCTGCACATACTGAAGCATTTGATGCATCACGAACCAAAAAATATGACAAAGCACGACTGAACCTTTGAGCATCTAAAAGCTGTTTATTAAGCAAGAATGGGAAGCAGTTTGCTTTCAACGCTGCAGCAGTTGGTCTCACCTGTTTCCTTCTTTCAAAAGAGGTGGTGAACACGATGGAAAATGCCACAACTTTTCTCCTTCATAAAAAACCTGTTTACCTGTCAGGGTATCAGGCATATTCGAAGTACGCATATATTGTTTTCAAAAGGAAAAAAAAATTCTCAGCTTCTACATTTGATATGTTGTCTTTGTATTATTTAAATTAAATATCTGACTTAAACAAGTTAACATGGTTTCTAGCTGGTTTGAAAACCGGTTGTAACCATGTAAATATTTAAGGAAATGTAATTTTGAATAACTTTGACATAAACCTGCCTCTGTGTATCCTCCGTGGCTCTTAGGTGCGTACGGGAACAGAATCATTGGAGGTCTAGAGGTAAGCCCTTACTCCATCAAGTATCAAGCCTCCCTCTTGTACAGCAACTCCCACTTCTGTGGAGGCACCCTCGTCCACCCGCAATGGGTGGTGTCTGCTGCCCACTGCTGGAGGCCGTAAGTTACTGCAGCTTTACGTCAAGCCCACTGAAACTGATCAGCAGAGCACCTTGCATTCAAACTTAAATACAAAGCGCAACACTTTTTAGTGCTGTCACTATAATTATTACTACATTTATTTCATTTCAAATATTTGAACAACGTTTGTGTGTCTTTGAAAGAAATGACTGATTGAAAATCAATGTACAGGCACCTAAAAAAATCATCACTTTTGCCTTCTGCTCTTGTAGGAGTTACACAATTAAAGTGGTCCTTAGTCAGCACAACCTCACCCAGTGGAATGGATTGGAGCAGATATTCAATGTCTCAGTCATCATTAAACACCCACAGTACAGTTACTGGCTGCTTGACAATGATATCATGTTGCTTAAGGTAAGAGAATCCCGTGACAAACATCTCATGATTTGTAGTGAGTGCATTTCACTGGTTACTGTTCCTAGACATGGATGGACCTTTGCTTTGCACCTCAAGAAACCCTTCACATGATACAGTATAACACCTGTCTGTTATGAAATTTATGCTATTTATAAACTCTGAGATGTAGGCCAGGCATTGCACTAATAATGTTTAGCCAGTTACATTCAATGTGATGCAGCCGGTAGCATCCTGTAACCTGTAGCCTTCTTGCATGGTAATTGTACAAACTTTAAGCTGGTGGTTTGCAACAGTTTTAAGTTTGCAGTCTCAAACAGCCAGCTGAAATGACATAATAACAACAAAAAATTATTTTTAATTTACCCATTATTTAACCAGGAAGTCCCTCAAGGGAGATCTGGCCAAGAAGGCACACCATTACAAAAATTACTAAATCAAATACACACATAAGACAAAAAACAATCAGAGTCAACAAGTAACATAATACATAATGCAAAATACAAAGTCTTGCTTATGAATATCAGGTGCACTCTTTGGTTACAGAAGCCTTCATATGAGCTCTGAACTCTCCCAGGGAGACAAAAGCATTCAGCTTTAGTGTGCTCTGAAGGTTATTTGATGACCAAGGTGCAAAATAAGTTCAGAAAAAAATCCTGGTTACCCTAAAAAGCTAGGAGACTCCTAATCATAGCAGTTGTTTGAATGTGTTAGGAGTTTACACAGACAAGAAGGGAACTTACCCAGTATGTCTTTGTAAAAAAAAAAAAAAATAATAATAATAAAATGCCAGTTCTATTGTCTCTTTATGCTTAATGAAGGCCACAAAATGAGATTATAAAGTACAGTGATGTGTGCTCAGCAACAAATTTGAAATGTAAAGAATCTAGACAAAAAAGTATAGATGAGGCAGCATGCAGGCAAATAATGTAAGCATGATTAAGAACATTTGAGAATGTGGCCTGTGCATGTGTTTTCCTAACTGATAGATTAAGACAGGTCCTGTTTTGTTAATAAAAGCCCAGTCTAACCTTTAGCTTTTTCAGTAAGTGCACTTGAAGTGCATTCAATATGCACTCTAAAGGAAAGTCATTTCTAGATACCCAAATATTTGTAGGATGATACACTTTCAATAAAGTCTCGTCCTGGGGTATGAATAACAACATTATTTGAGGTCACCTATGAGCAAGCACCTTGCAGTGCTGTGAAGGAAAAACTCCCCTTCAGCAGGAAGAAACCTCCAGCAGAATTCTGTAGCATTCAACAACATAACTAAAAGATGGTTCTGTCTTTCCAGCGCTCATGAACTAGTGCTGTGTGCAGCAGATGAAGACCCCAAAGAAATACTAGAGAAATCATGCTTGAACACAAAAACTCTCAGATTTATTGCTGGAAAACGATTAATAAAACTGAGCTGAGCTGGACAGGGTCAACAGAACAGGTTACAAAACACACTTGATTTGAACATGGACAGAAAAGCACACAGCAGGTAGTAAGCCAACAATGACAACGCAACAAAGGACACGGGAAAACTGAGACAATAAATACACAGCAGGATAATCAGGAAACAGGCAACAGGTGGAAAGAAACAAGACCAGGAAGTAAAACTAAAAACAGAGAACAAGAGACAACGTCTGACCAAGTAAAACAGGAAACAACACAGAGACAAGAACGCAGACTTGACACAGGAGGCAGGCATAAGAATGAATGTAAACACAAAGAACCAAGACACATGCACAAACACAGAGGGAGGAACTGAACTAAGCAGCAGAACTGAAAACATGATTAAATATAGTCAAATGGAAACAAAAGTCAAGAAACCAAAAACCAGAGATCACAAAATAATGATACAAATCTCAGAACACAAGAACATTGGGCAAAAGGCCCGGGACAATGACAGGTTCAGGGTTACCTGACCCAGCCTTAATTGTAAGCTTTACCCAAAAGTAAAGTTTTGAATCTAGTCTTAAAGTAGAGAAGGTCCAAACTGGGAGCTGGTTCTACAGAAGAGGGGCCTGATAGCTGAAGGCTCTCCCTCCCATTCTACTTTTAGAAACTCTAAGAACCACAAGTAAGCCAGCAGTCTGAGAGCAACGCGCTTTGTTAGTATAATATGGTACTATAAGGTCTTTGTGATGGGGCCTGATTATTCAAGACTTTGTACATATGGAGAAGGATTTAAAATAAAATTCTGGATTTAACAGGGAGCCAATGAAGAGAAGCATATATGGGAGAAATATGATCCCTCTTTCTCGTCCCTGTTAGTACTCTCACTGCAACAGGACAGGATTTTTCGAATTTTAGAGATATTTATAGATATTTATGAAAAAAAGTAGTTTGACATATTTGTTTAATATGCTCATTGAAGGACATATCTGGATCAAAAATGACTTTAAGATACCTCACAGTGTTACTGGAGATCAAAGTAATACCATCCACGGTAAGCATCCGGTTAGACACCATGTTTCTATGATTTTTACAACCAAATGTAACAAATTCAGTTTTGTCTGCATTTAAGAGAAGATAATTATGACCTTCAAGTCTTTAAGACATGCCTGTAGTTTAACTAATTGATTTGTGTCATCTGGCTTCATAAAGAGATATAGCTGGTATCTAAATAGCACTGAAAATGTATGCAGTGTTTTCTAATAATAAGGGAAGCGTATATAATGTCAAAAGTGCTGGTCCTAGTACTAACTGAGTAAAGTATGGTGTCATCTGCATAAAGGTGCATTTTAGCCGTAGATATATTCCTTCCAATGTTATGGAAAAAATAAAATAAAAATAAAACAGGAGAAGTAAAGTAAAGTAAAAATAAAACAGATGGACACTTGACTTGTGTCCATCTGTATAAGCACACTGTATTTTATCTGAAAGATAGCTCCTGAACCACCCTATACCCCATCATACCAACCAATAACACTGAGTCGATCTAACAGCAGCTCATGGTCAACAGAATCAAGTGCCTTGGATAGACTGACATACAAGGCAGCGCAACACTGCCTCCTGTCCAAGGCATTAATAATATAATTTGTTACCAACATAGCTAGTAGTACTGTCACCTGATCTAAAGTCAGACTGTTTCACTTAACATATTATCTTGTCTGCCAAGTATTGTTTCAGTAAACAATTTTATTCAGATTCTTAGAATCTCGGCAAGAGTAGAAAGTTTGGGCAATAATTGTTTAAGCCTAGACTGCTTTCCAGATTTTAGGGATGACACAAGTCTGGAGACTCAGATCAAAAATATGAGTAATAGGCTCAGCAATAAAATCAACTGCAAGCTTTAAAAGATAGGGATTCAGATAGTCAGGTCTAGATGGCTTTTTTGGATCAATGGATTTCAAAGCTTTATCGATTGCCATAGGTCAAATTAATTGGTTATTTTTCCAGACTAAGAAACGATTATGCATAAATTATTTGAGGTTCCCTTAAACACTGTTCAATTCATTAGCTGTAGAGTCTTGTGATGCAAATGACTCATGTCACTTCCAGGCAACCAGCATAGAGACTTGTTACTTTTAACTGTAACGATAAGTAATTTTGTTCCTGAAACATAATGAAAAAATTCTAACTTCCTGGTTAGTTTAATAACCAGTGAATTAGGGATGTGTTTGAGATGACACAATCTACAGTTTCAATCATCTTACATAGCCTTATTTTGTTATTAGATTCATTTTGTACTCTGCACAGTTGCACAAACAGCAGGGTAGATCATTTCAAAGACTAAAAATTGACTTATAGTACAGCCAACATTTCTCTGTGTTGATTGAATTGGGTAACAATAAAACATTACTTTGTACTTCCTGCTGGCACTGGGATAGAAAACAAGTCTTTAAGCTGATAGGTTAAATTACCTATGCAGTTTATTTACAATTGCACCAGTCCTTTATAACCCTATGTAGCTGTGTTGCGGGGCTCTATTAATGATTGATGATGAGTCCTTCACTGATTCAACATTAAAATGCTTTGCAACAGTGTTGGAAATCACCACTGTGGGAACACAAGCCATAATAGATCTTAATTAAACCTTAATTGTGTTTCAACCAAAAGCCTCCAAAAGCCTAATTATCTTGCTGTATCACCACAATGTAATACACTGCAAATGTGAAGTGGAGTCATGTGAAAAAGAAAGTTTTTCACAGGACTCTATGTAGTCCTGTGAAAAACTAAGCATCCCTTGTGATTCAGTAGCTTATAGAACTACCTTTAACAGCAATAACTTCAAGTAATGGTTCTCTATAGGACTTTATCAGTCTCTCACAATGATGTGGAGGACTTTTGGCCCACTCTTTACCATGTTGCTTCAGTTCATTGAGGTTTGTGGGTTTATGCACAGCTCTCTTAAGGTCACACCACAGCATTTCAGTTGGATTGAGATCTGGACTTTGATTGGGGCATTGCAGCACCTTGATTCTTTTCTTTTTCAGTCATTCTGTTGTAAATATGCTGCTGTGCTTGGGATCATTGGCCTGTTCCATGGTCCAGACTTGGTCAAGCTTTAGCTGTCAGATAGCTTCACATTTGACTAGAATACTTTGGCATACAGAGGAGTTCATGGTCGATATGTTGTGTTGCCAAACAAGGTACTATGCATTATAGCCAAACGTCTCCATTTTGATCTCCTCTGTCCAGTGGGCATTTTTCCAGAAGTCTTGTTGTTTATTCAAACCTAAACTGTGTTGCTATGTTTGCTTTTAGCAAGAAGAGGCTTTCTCCTGACAACCCTTCCAAACAAGCCATACTTGTTCAGTCTTATTCTAGTTGTACTGTCATGAACTTTAACATTTAACATGCTAACTGAGGCCTGCAGTTTTAGTTACTTAGTGTACTCCGTTTTCACATGGGAAAATTCTTTCTTTGTGGATTGTCTCTTTTTTTAAATATAGTCAGAAACATTAACATGGAGAAGCCTACCCACACTGTATATTTTTTATGCTCTAAATACTGAACTGACAAGCTGCTCACTCATCCATCAAAGTGTTGCTTCCATTTTCATGTTTTTATTCTCTGTTTCATTGATCCAAATTATACACCGTGTATCTTCTGTTAAATGTTTCTAAAACCTGTTTATTGATGTGAACAGAAACTGTACAATGCTATCTTTGCTTCTAGTTTCTTTATGTTGACTGACAGAAGCATATGTTTTCTCTGGATCAGCTGGACCGTCCAGCTCAGATCAATACCATGGTCCAGCCTGTCTCTTTGCCAGACACTGACTCGCCACCATTGAAAAACCTGAATCTTTGCACAGTTAGTGGCTGGGGTGTGACCTGGGCGTACAGTCAAAGTCTATCACCTGAACTGAAGTCTGTGGAGGTGGAATTCTTCTCCAGCTGCTGGAATTACTACCCCTTCAGGATCACAGACAACATGATCTGTGCTGGCTCCAGGACTGGCGGGAGAGACTCCTGTCAGGTGTGTGTATGTGTGTGTGTGTGTGTGTGTGTGTGTGTGTGTGTGTGTGTGTGTGTGTGTGTGTGTGTGTGTGTGTGTGTGTGTGTGTGTGTGTGTGTGTTTGACAGAGAGCGATTCCTTTTGGCTCTCATAGGAAGTGATAATAACCTAATAACATTAAATCCAATATCAGTGTATATCAAAACTACTGACATGGGCTCTAAAGCTAAATTTAACAAGAAGTCAGCCACACATTTTCAGATATAATCAGTTGAGCACACACAAAACTCAGATTTAACGTTTTAATTTCCTTTTATTTACATATGATAAAATGCATCCCATTAATTAACCATCTCCTTTTCCCTCCTCAGGGTGATTCAGGAGGACCTCTTGTCTGCAACGGTAAATTTGAAGGCATTGTATCTTGGGGCATCGGCTGTGCGATTTCGTACTACCCTGGTGTCTACACCAAGGTCAGAAACTACATCGGATGGATCAATTGGGCTATTGAGAATAGCTAATAATAATTTTTACCACAAGCTAACAGAAGATTCTGCCTTGATGAATAGAAACTTGAATGGATCCTCAAAAACCTAAAATGCTATGTTTATCTTTTATATTAAGATTTATATATATAGATATATAGATATATATATAAATATGGATACATTTGTTAAAGCTAAACCTGTAACCTACACGTGACCTATGTGTGAACCTTTCACACACAGACTTTATTCTCATTGACTGAATATTACCTGAAGACTTCCATTATTATAAATAATTAACCATGTTTTTGCAAATTTCATCTATTAAAAACACTTTTTTATGTCACAGTTATATTACAGTGTTATACAAAAGTGAAAATATGTCATAGATTTTGGATAACATTCATTGTTTTGGTCTCTGAAGCCGTATTTTGTCCACTGACTCTAAAGAAATGGACCTTAAAATAAAACATTTTTCTCAGATTAACCTCTGTGTTTTTGTGTCATTTGTTACACCCTAAAACACAACAGACAAGAAAAATTTGAAAACTGGTTGAACAAGTGAGTCACAGTTAAGTCACAGACTTGCCCAAACCCTCCCTTTTATGACACATCTACACAAAAGTCACCAAAAGGACAGCACTTCCCGTCTTTATGATGGCACGCTGACATTCTAGTGAGCGATTGGCTGCCTTTACCCTCTCCCCTTTGCCTCTGTCCCATTCACATTTAAAGCTGAGCTACAATAGGCTCACTCACTGACTTAAAAAGACATCTTAGAAAACAAAAAAGTAACTATGGCAGGAGCGGGGTTCAACAGGGAGGTGATGCATATCGAGAATAATGACTCTAAACACATTTCCAAAGAAGAAGTTGCAAAACTGATTCATCTCTCCCAGGAAGCAAAGAAGCAATCCTACTGTCCTTACAGCAAATTCAGAGTCGGGGCAGCGCTGCTCACCTTTGACAACCGTGTGTTTACAGGTAAGTCTCCTGTGAAACTTCTCATTTTTGATGGACAGGTGTATACAGTATGAGGCTTTAAGGGTTTTAGGTTTGGGGTGAACATAGAAGCAAGCTCACTGGCTACTATTTACTATTGTATGCATGCTGTTAAAAAAAAACAAACAAACAAAAAACATGACAGTAACCTTTAGCATAATTGTGACCTGAAAAGTATGAAGTGAAAGAAGGGAAGACATGAGAGCTAAATTTGACATTAGTTTGATTGGAGTTTTGTCTTGCTTCACTGTTAATGATTACCTGACAGTTCAAATGTCTGGACTTGGTGCAGAAAACTCAAATAAATCATCCTCAGCTTTTTTTATTCAACAACTAAGTTACATCACATTTCTCAGAGGGAACAAACACACCCATGAGCTAAGTCAGCCTTTTTGCATCACCTGCTTCAACAGCACTGTAAACACTGAGCGGGATGTCAAAGCACTGTCAACAGTAAAGCAAAGACACAAATGTCTGGTCACTGTCAGTGGACTGTAAAGACCTTGGCAAGTCACGTGTTCCTCAGTGGAAATGTCTGGGTGGTGGCGGTTGGGGGCAAAAGGTTGGCAAACAGCTGTAACTCTAAAAGCCAAGATAAATAAACAAGCGACCTCTTTCACAATGGGAAGACCCCCTTTTTATAGCACATATGCTTAAATAATCCCATTTCTACTCTTGTCTCTTTGTCAGGTTGTAATTTGGAGAATGCATGTTACAATCTGGGAATGTGTGCTGAGAGGAATGCTATTGCAAAGGCAGTGTCAGAAGGGCACAGAGATTTCACGGCCATTGCAATTGCCAGGTAATGTGCACATATAATTAACACACACTGTAATCTGGGGAGTTCTGTTTCCACAGACACCAGCATCCTTCCTGTTCTTGCATAGTCGGAATCCATGACTCACTTCACATTGCATGTCTTTGTGCATGGCGCTAAACAGTAAGAAAGAGTCAAACTACCCATGACTTCCTTGTATTGTTTGACTGGGAAAAGATAGTGAGAAAAAAAAGCCAAGGGACGTAATGGTATGAAACAGCTAAATAGTAGTAGAGAATTTAGCAGACAGTCAAAATACTACTGTGACATGCTGTCACCAGTCCTAAACATTAAACAGAAGCTGAGTCTTTATACATTTCTTATATAAGTAAATGACTCTTTGTCTATACTGACATTTTGTTTTCCTGCTTCATTTTCTCGCCCTTTCCTCAGCGATATCAGTGACCAGTTCACTTCCCCATGTGGAGGCTGCAGGCAGTTCATGAGAGAGGTATTAACTCCATCCATTTTGGCTTGGCAGCTTTCTTTAAAGGAACCTGTAATCTCTAATAAGTGACTGTATACAGTACACAGTAACCAGGTCACACTTCACTCTAAGCAATATTTATACTGCCTTGTAGAAGCTTTTGTAACAAATAAATTAGAAGGTGCTAGTTTCTTATTAAACAAACCTTTCAGTGTGAAACACTTGAATATCCTGTATGCTGTCTAATGTATGAATTCAGCTCATTTCTTTCCCGTTTTCTTTACAGTTTGGATCACACTGGGATGTATACCTCTCAAAGCCTGATGGCTCGTACAAGAAAATGTCTGTGGAAGAGCTTCTGCCGGTCTCCTTCGGCCCTGAAGACCTGACCAAGGAGAAAGTGCCTTACATTCCTAATAACTACTGAGCCCGTCTTCTAGTACGAAAACACATGGGTATCCATGACATGCAGTGTACTTTAAACACATACTGATCATTTATTATGTCATGCAGCAGTTATATTTATGGTCAATATTTGTTGGTGTATTATTTGTATAATTGTAAACAATGTTAAATATTTAAGTGTACTCTAAATACCAAGTTATACTAACAAGTCTAGAAATAGTGCATCTCAATTAGCCACCTACCTACCCCCTTGTATATGATGAACATTGTGTAGATAGAACAAAAATGTAGTGCAGTTAAAAGAAGCACAAACAACAGATGTCAAACAGGTCAAACTTATCCACACACTTTAATAAATAAACCATTTTAAAAAGAATTTTAGTTACAGTTCATTTTATACAGTTAGATATGGACATAAACAACTTCCAAAGGACATAGAACAAAAAAAAAAAACAAGTTGCAGTGTACCACAAGTGTTATTCGTTGAAAAGTAAATTATTTCATTACAGAGACGTGGGTGATTTTTATGATGTGTTTTTAGGTCTACTTATTCCATGCATTAACATTTGCTGTGGTTAAAAGGGCCTAATCTTAAAAGGGACAAGTATATGGCATGATTTATTTTTTCTCACTGATTCAAAGTAATAAACCAAACAGATAAATTGGCCTCAAACACCTACTAACAAGGTGCATTTCACCTAGCATGTGTTTGAGGCTGATTTCCCTGTTAAGTGGATGGTTTCTGTATACTATGCTGTGTAAGTTCTATTTTTCTCTATGCCTAGAGTATGAATGTGATGTCAGATTATAAAGAGTGAACTAAAGTACAAAAATCAAATTCAAGTGAAGGATCCTACAAGTCCACTGAAACAAATCATCTGTAAATTCAGTGCAACAATTGCAATTTGCATGCCATCATTAACCTGATCTCAAAGAAAGCCTCTGTGGAGCTCTGATCACATGAACCAGAATTTTCCATCAGCGCGACACAATGCTAAAAGGCCAAACTCTAGAGACGTGTTAACTGCTGAAGCAAATTGCAGAGGCTTAATGTGGTTTAAAGTCCCTAAGTAGAGAGAAATAAACTGCACATCTCCCATGCTGTATGACTTCATCTCATGATTGCACAGAAACAGCTGTGAAAGGAGAAGCAGGTTAATTCACACACAGCGCTAGCTAGAGCTAACGTCTGAGCCATGATGCATACGTGGATGTAAACATGTGAACCAAACATGTAAGAATTAGCATTCTGCTGTTGGAACACTGGGTTTCAACAGTTCAGTGGCAAACTACATCTGCAAAAGAGAGCTTAGAAATTTTTAAGAACTGCAACTTCCAATTAAGTTAGCTTGATGAAGTGTTTAAATCAGGAGACAAGACCACAAAGAGTAATTTTCTTACTTCAACCTCAACCCTCTGCAGTGGTGTCATCAAGTGTAGGCCATGCTGGGACATGTATCCTGGGCAGGGTTCCCTCCATTAGCCTCTCCATCCACAGTCCCAGCCTGTCAAGCTTATGGTGAACTTCTATGCTAGTGGCTCTGCTGGAGCCTCTCCTGGAGCCAGACCCATCCTCCCTGGAATGGGATCGCGAACGGGAGTGTGAGCTAGACCTGGACCTGGAACGGGACTTTCTCCTGTTGTCAGAGAATGAGGTGTCAGAAGATGAATCACTGCCATCGTCCCCTGTGAAGACAGGTCTAAAGAGGCAGAAGTATTTCTTGTGGCCATTGAGGGCCAGAACATAGCCCATGTAGTTGGAAGACTCCTCTTCTTCATCTGAATGGCTCTGTGCAGCATCACAAGCTAAGCGAAGGAGTGATGGCATCCAGTGGCGATGCTTATCAGCGTTGAGGAAGGAGAAGTGGAGGGTCGGAGACCTGCAGATATGTAGCCAAGAGGTCTAGGATTAATAGGTGGAAATATCGGCACAATACAAAATCTTGATATTACTTTCAGCTAATAGAAAGTAAAACCTCAAGACTTACCCAGAGAAAGAGAAAACCTCCTTGGCAAATTTCCTGAGCAAAGCACTCTTCGAAGCATTGGTGAGCACCAGCACAACATTGATGTGGCCAGGCCTCAGCTTGACGAGGTTACTGGTGTATGTAATGTCTGTTAGCTCTGTCACCTCCACAAAGTCCTTTTTTGGTGGACGGCTGCACAGACCAATAAGAAAGTAAGAGGGTAGAAAAACAAACAGTGAAGCAAAAAAAAAAAAAAAAAAAAAAGAACTATTTTCCTGTAGTTTATGCCCATATACAGCAATGTGCAAAAGACTTGAGCCACCCATCATTTCTTTATATTTTGCTTTCAAGGAGCCAGACTTTCTTTTAGTGTTTTAAAGTGGTCTTGAGCAATAGTTCTCCAGTTTTTCTTTGGACATTGGCTGCTTTTTCACTCATTTTCAGTCCAGTCCAGAGTGTTTTTTTTTTGTCTGCTGAACCACACTGACCTATGAATCATTATAGTATAAAAATAGTACCTAACTTAAGGGACGAAACAGTGCTGTGTATACACATAACAGACAACTTGGAGCGAAAAAAACCCCACAATTTTATATTACATCTTTGGGCACTTTGGGCAAAAAAATCCCCCAAAACAAAACAAAAAAACCAAAACACACACATATTTGTTCCCATTTATTTTGTTGAATCTATGAAAACAAGGACAGAGATAACACAGTTTGACAGGCATGAAACAGCATTTTTGCACCAAAAAGGTGATTCCCAAAGAGCTCTTAGCCAAAAACTTGGCATATGGTGTGCAGTGTGTCCTTAAAAAAATAAAAATAAAAATTGAGGAAACTGGACAAGATGAGGACAAAAGAAAAAGTGACAGATTTAAAGACTACAGGAGACAAACAGTATCTGAAAGTCATGTCCTTAAGAAATAGGAAACAAAATCCAGCAAAAACCGGACACGGGACCTGAGTGATACATCTGACCCTTCAGTTCATCGATCTACTGTCCACTGAAGGGTCATCAGGAATGATCTCAGTGGAAGGGTGGCTGTCAAGAAGCCATTCAAACAGTGAGAAAAGGCTGAGGTATGCCAACATTACTGAAGCAGTGTGGGATCATCTTGATAGAGAACAGAACAAAAGGCAGCCAATATTCAAAGAAGAGCTTTGGAATGTCCTTCAAGAAGCCTGGAGAACGATTCCTGAAGACTGCTTTAAAATTACAAGAAAGCTTGACTAAGAGAGTCTAGATTGTGCTCAAAAATAATGCTGGCTGTACTAAATATTAATTTTCAAGGTCATTAGAATTGTACAGACTCTGTTTTTGCCTTATATACTGTATTTCCATGTGTGTTTGCACATTTCATAACTTACTGCACCTATTTCCCATTTTACTAGCAAAACATAAAGACAAGTGGGGTGGCTCCAGACTTTTGCATACTACTGTACACATACAGTAATTGTTAGAAAAATATTTTTATCTGCAGCACAAAAAGCAACTCAGTATTTATCAATTTCTAACAAGCTGATACAGCTTTGTAGCCAATTTTTACACATGCCAAGGGTTTTGATATTGAACTGAGAAACTATTAATCCATAAACACTATTCTACTAGGTCATGTGTAATGGTCCACAGCAAGATAAAAAGCCCCTAAACTTCAAAATATGCTTTAAAAACCATATTTCAGGCATTTTGTGTGTAAATTCAGAACACTCCTTCCAATTTCCAATTAGTGTCACTCATGGAAGGTATGGGAGTCTATCTTATGCTCATCATTACCTTACCTTGAAGTACTTGCTCTGCTTGATGCATCATCCTCAGTTTGTGGCTGATCCTTTGGCTTTGGCTTTGGCTTTTGGGGTTTGCTCTCCCCTGGCTCACTGAAAATATACCAGAGAAAGAAAATCATTAGCATGGACACCAAAAGCTCCTTCATCTGCCAACCAGTCAAGTTTCAGTTTGCATGCATATCTGTCCAGGCTCATAAAACATGCCCCTCTCTCTCTCTCTCTTTCACTCACACACACAAAAATCTGGCAACACTGAAAATCTATAAAACACACTGTCACTAATTTGGCACGTGATAAAATTAAGTAGTGTCACAACAATCCTGTCTGTGTGTTATGTTCTTAAATAATAAATAAACTAAGAAGATGATGTCAGATCCAAAAGTGCCTCAGACAAAAACAGGTTCTACCTGTCTCACCTGAATGCCTGAATGATGACTGTGCCAAAAACAATGAAGAGAGCTGAGAAGATCAAGGACAGGATAGGCATCATCTCTCGCCTTGCAGAAACAGAAAAAAAAAAAAAAAAGGAAACATACAGGAAAAAAATCCAATGCACAGCTCACAGTTTTCATGTAGCAATTAAGTCTCTACATGCATATACACTTTTGAGGAGGTGGATCACCGTTATGACGAAACACACCAAGTATGTACTTACAGAGCCCCCACCATGAACGTGATTCGGCTTTTTAATCATTTCAAAAATATCAGCAAAAAACATTGTTCGACTCTCTTTTTTTTTTTTTTTTGCATTCAACTCAGCAGATTGCACGGGTCAGTATTGTCTTACCAATTTGAGTAAAGAAGGTCATCGTATATTTGAAGAACATAATCATAAGCAGCATTCATCCACCGAATAATAAAAATCTGAAAAGGGGAAAACAGAGACATCAATGCTACAAATAAATAAAAATCTTCCATTTCAATTAAGTGCACCCTCAGATTAATGTGTACATGCCGATGCAGAGCCAGCTGGCAGGCTCATAAGTAATGCCTGTACGCTGGCACTTACGGGGGCCATCTCGTTGTTGAGTTCTGGTAAAGTGGCGTCTGAAGTCAGATACGTGGGATCCTTCTGAAGGAGCTCCAGCTGTTCATGAAGGTGAAACTTGTCTTCCTCACTGCCATTCCAGCCACCACTCACAGTGCGGTACAGGACCTTACCAGCCTGGCTCCGCCTCTCGAGAATCACTACCTGTCAGTGTTAAAGAGGACTGTGGCTGTAATTTGAGGCGCTGCACCATCTCTCGACTGCACATATTGGTAATGTGACACATCATATCGGACAGATCCTCACATGTTGTTCTGGATAAATGAAGAAGGTTTGCCAACAAGTGCAGGCTGTCCCTGATTTTTGTTTGTAGCGATAATGGACAGAAAAGACTTAAGATTTAAAATGATAATTGTTGTAAAGTATAGACTGTGTGTGTTTTGACCACTGACCTGGGGTGAATGTGTTCCCTGGTTGTGGAGCAACGCCTGACAAAGAGGCTGCTGCTGACGCTGGTAGACATAAGCAAACCGCAGCACATCTTTGCTGTTAGCTGAGGCAAAGTCCAGGAAGGCCTTATTGCCTGGAAGAAAGGCTGAGTCCTCCCCTGTGATCAGCAGCACACAGTACCTGCAAACCACTCACAGTCAACTCCCCAGCTACAGCAGCAGTCAACTACACAACCTTTGCATTACCATTGTAATGACTGTCCAACTACTCTGTTTGGATTTCAGTTATGAAATTTTTATTTTGCTTCTGACAGACTTCGTTCATTTTATCTTCCTTTCTACAACTTCAGCAGTGTCGGACAAGAAGCATGAACGGTCTTAATATACAAGACGTCAGCCTAAGAAAGATTTTAAGTGCACAAAATGTCTTACTTCCTCCGTCGGTGGAACTGCTTGACAGGACACAGCTCATCAAAGAGCTGCTGGCTGACCAGTCGTGGCACCTGCAAGAACTTGTTGTTTGAGATAAACTCATCCATGATCTGTCGCTTCATCCCTCTGGCCTGATTAAAAAAATAAATAAATAAATAAAAGTTTAAATCTATCCTGTGGATATACACACACGCATACACACACACACACACACACACAAGCATTGAAACTGTGATGATTTAGGCAAAAATAAAACTTTCGTTAAACATAATTTAGGCCACTATTTTAAGAGGGTGATGATATATACACATTATTACCATAAGATGGTAGATCTAGGCTGCAGGTTATTCATAGTGTACCTGAATGATGTCAACAGGCTTCTCTGTGTCTTCCTTAAACAGCAGCATGGTCGGAGCGTATGTGTTTATGTTGAACTGCCGCACGAGCCTGCTGCTGTCTGTGCCACCCTGGTCCACAAAGCCGAAACGCACATAATCTCTGAAGGCGAATGCTGCTAACTGAGGAGTGGAGTGGAAAGATTAGAGCCTGAAAGGGGGCTCAAGACATGTTAAGCATGACTAAACTATCTAAGGTGAAAATAAATTAGCTGAAATTATGTGAGGTATATAAAAATATAATCAATGTATTTGGAAAAGGAATGATTTCAAGAGGAAGAGCTGCTAAAACAGGGCACTCGCTGTCAGAGTCGAATTTCTTTGCTGTTGTGCATTTTTTGTTTGCACCACATGTTAACATATCAATATTAACCAGGAGATGAGTCAAGCTGAACAACTCATTCCGTTTTCCATCAAAATATTTACAAGCAATCACTGATTACATTAAACAGATGTGTGCATCTCCTACCTTGTAGAGCAGGGGAACAATGGGGACTTGGTCAAACAACAGAAGGCTGGGCTTATTTTCCACATGCCAGTTACCAAGAAATGCCATGTAGTTGTCATCAGAGATCTGTAAAAACCGAAATTAGCTTTAAAAACAGACTTCTGTGCTAAAAATCAACTTTATTAGCAATCAGCATGTTTGTAATTAGGCCTATGTTTGCATCACAATCAGCTAAAAAATAAAAGCTATCATATTTATCCAAGTACAAAAAAATCTTTTGGTCTGTAAGTAATTACTAATCTAGAAACTCCACAGAAAATATGGGAAAAATCAGCTGATTAAAGTACACTTGTAGTAGTAGCATATTTGTGTCAGTTATAGTTACCTTCACCACCAGCTTCTGGGGCAGCAGATCTTCAACAAACTGTCGCAGGTGCTCTCGTACCACAGCCTGATGGAAAAAGGTCACTCTTCCATTCACCAGCCCGATGATGGAGGGGGCACGGTAAGCTCCCAGCTGCTTTGCCAAGCCACGCTCATAGCCCAGGTCTACAATACCAATGCCTACACCTGGAGTAAATATAACAGTAGACCATAACTGAGCCTGATACACTTTAGTAAAACAAAACCTCTACTGCACCAGAACTGAAGCAGTATCGGTAGATTTGTGATAATCCAGTAATTTTGCATGGTGAAAAATCCAACAAATACAGAGAACTGAAAGATAAAAGTCATAAGATGATATAAAATGGGAGTTAATGTCATTGCATGTTACAGTTTTTTGCTTCACTAACAACAAGGTGATGGATATCTTCTCTACACTCAAAGATATCTGTGGCTAAATCTGTTTATATTAACAAGAGATTTAAGCAATGTAAGTAAATTCTACTTTAACTCTTTCCCCCTTGCATGCCTACTGGGGCCAACCAATGTCTTCTGTTCTGAACTGAGGAGTTTCTGTCATATTTCAGGCCCGCTTCCAGAAGAAAATGACTGGGTGTGCATCAGGAGTTAGCCGGGGTGATCTCTGCCTATACAGCTAACTGGGGCTACCCTTGGAAAAACCAAGAGTCTTTTCTAATGGCCGTCAAACCATGTCAGGTAGCAGTCAAATACAGTCCAATACAAATAGCTTTATCTGTCTGACCTCAGAAATAAACAGAGACATGACTCTGCCTTAGGTGCGTTCATTAAAGTGGTCACTAAGAGTATTCTCTTTGGTGATGCTAAGATTAGTGCGAATACTGTGAATACTGGACTTAAGTTCATCAGTCTGCAGAAATACTACAACAAATGGATAGTAGTTTCTGCTGAGTGCTTACCTACCCAATGTGACTCAGAAAATGACCCAAACAGTACAGTACTTAATACTGCTTTAGCAACAGGAGCTACAAGTTCAATACTAACCATGCTCAGACTGTCGGGCTGGGCAGGCACACATCTTCCATCCTTACTGAGCACTGGAGTCTCCCAAAGCTGTTTCCTGAGCCAATTCCTGCATGGTCTGTTCACACGTGACTATCAGACCATCTGTACTCAACCACCACTGTTAAGTTCGCAGATGATTCAGTGGGATCGTGACTGACAACAACGAGGATGCATACAGGGAGAAGGTCACTTGGTATTAAAGATCACAAATACTAAAGAGATCATTGTAGACTTCTGAGCTACAAAGTAAAACCACACATGCGCCTCTATACATCAATAAACAGGCCTCAGAGAGTGTACCCAGCTTCAGGTTCCTGGGGGTCACTATCACACAGCACCTTTCCTGGGATGAAAACACCTCAGCAGTTGTGGGTAAGGCACAACAGCACTTTTACTTCTTAACAAAGTTAAGGAGCCCCCCCCCAACAGCTGCTGGACAACTTTTACAGGCATATAAAAGTTGACAACTTGGTACAGTAGCTGCACCAAAGCTGAGGAAAAAGCACTCCAGCATGTTGTGAAAGGAATACAAAACATCAGTGGAGCAGAGCTACTGTCTTTGGCACATATCTACATCACTCACTGTGTGAAGGGGGCCAAACAAATACACAACGACGCTACACACACCTTAGACACCATTTATTATGCTCCTCCCATCAGCATGTCAGAGCTATCTACACACATACAGACTGAAGTTTCTCAAAAACTGTGGCACTGCTGAGGTCACTCTGTCAGTATCTCATGTACTCATGTTATGTCCAATTTTACACATTTACATCCTTCAAACACACATATATATTTATATAGCTATATGAATTATTTTATCTACATTTTACAACTCGTGCAATCATTTTGCACTCTGTCCAATACTATAATACTGCAGATGCACCCACACGCTTACTGTTTCTTTTTAGGAATGTTAGTCCAGTATTTTTTAATAATTAATGCTTCTTACATTTCATGTTATTTTTGAAATATGCGTCACCATTTATCTCCTATTTAAATGTTCAACATATCATAGGAGGCTAGTATAATTGTAATGTTGTTATGCTTGCACAATGACAATAAAAGTATTGAATCTTGAAGGAAAGCAAGAAATTCCTGTAAAACAGTTGTGATATCCATTTGGCAAACTGAATGCAGATGCCAGTTGTTCTCATAGCAAGACAGTTGATCCAGACTAACTGTGCTTCTAATTAGCAGAATTAAATCTCAACTATCCACCTCTGCTGCTACATTATCATAATACAGAGTTGATTTCTTCCCTTTGTTTTACGCTTTGCTTTAAGGAACCAAGTATAACAATTGAACCATAATGAATAATTAAAGAAGTGGAAGGTTAGGGCAGATTGATAGCCTTACCTAAAGGCTCCAGCTCCTGCACAGTCTCCTTCCACACTGGCTCGATATGGATGCATGCAAAGCACCACTCGGAGGTCACTTTGATTAGATATGGCCTCTTGTGGCTGTCTGGAAGGACATCGCTGTTAAACTGTGCATGGCGAAGCATGTACTTGCTGTCAGCAAAGTCTCTGTTTCTGGAAGACAGAGAGAAAAATGGGAAGTGTTTTAAGATCTAGCCTACAGGATGCTGTCAGTTACAGCCTGAGAGAAAACTGTAACTGGTCACTTGTTCTGTACTAGTGTAAAACAAGTGACTAACTTACCATACTAGTAAGTACGGTGTTGACACTTACTAAGAGGTAGAGATCGTCCTCCAAAAAAGAACATGGTAATAAAAAGGCTAACAAGAAAAACAATGGTTCACAGGATCAAATGTTTGCTTGTCCAAATTTATCTAAAAAACATGTGATGTTATTACTTTTTCCACATGAATCTATGAACTGTACTGAATATATATACATATATATATTTTTAGTTTGCAAACGCAAAGAGAAGGCCAAATTACTCTGACAATAGATAATACCTGGGGAAGTGAAAAAAGGACTCATCAAAGTAGAAGCTGTTGTGAAAGCTGCGGAAACCTCGATGCTGTGACTGGCCAAAGGGTTGGTTTTCCTCCATCTGCCCATACCGGTCAAAGTTGGACCTTCGCTCCTCATTTGACAGGATCTGCATGCAAAACAGAACAAACAGCAAAGGTTAAAGGACATTAATGTTTACATGTCACGTTGAAATTGTGAAGATGCATTTTCACCCACCTCGTATGACTTAGAAATCTTGATAAACATGTCCTCAGCGTTAGGGTCTTTGCTTTTATCTGGGTGCCTAAAAAAATGCCCATTATAGATTACTAGCAAATTCACAGACGGTTAGATAGCGTTTTGAAACAGACCTACTAGTAATGGGTTAAGCAGTCAGCAGCAGCATTCATGTCAAATGTGAAATGCACACTGTCAACTGCCATCTAAGATGTGATGGCCTGACATTAGGGGACTGGCTGTCAGTCACTCACCATTCTCTGGCAAGCCTCTTGTATGCCCTTTTGATTTCTGTTTGACTGGCACTCCTGCTGACACCCAGAATTTTATAGGGGTCATATTCAGAGGTTGTTTTCACCAGCTGTGCACTCAAAATTAGCATAAAGATGGCGACAAAAACTGGACATGTCCCAGGCTCCCGGCTGGTCTTCCAAACCCTCATCGCTTGTCTCTGTTCTCGTCCAACAGTAACGTCAGTTAGCTACCGTACTGTCCAGAGAAGTAACGTTAAACAGCTCTCCTGTGATAGACAGATATATAAAGCTATGTGTTTACATGGTCAGCCATGTTAACTCTCTGACTGCTACGTTTAACCAAACACGACATTTTAGTATTTCACAACGACGAGGCCATTATTACTAGGAAATGATGGACAGTAGCAAAACCTCGGTTTCATGCCGGCGACGAAACAGTTAGTTTCCGGTTAAAACTTTCAAAATAAATTCAAATGAAGCACTCCCAAAACAAGAAAATTTTTTGAGCAAAATGCAGTTTTTAAATTATGATTTAATTTATTAAGGGGAAAAAGGTTATCCAAACCTACCTGGACCTCTGTGAAAAAGTAATTTCTCCCTTAAATCTAATAACTGCCTGTGCCACTCTTGGCAGCAAGAACTGCAATCGAGCATTTTGAATATTCTGCAAACTGAGGAGACCAAACCTTTTGGAAGGTTTGTGTCTATTGTGGTGGTAGTGTGATGGTCTGGGGCTGTTTTGCTGCTTCAGGATCTGAATTCTGCTCTCTACCAGAAAATCCTGAAGGAGAATGTCCAGCCACAAGTTTGTGTCCTGAAGCTCAAGCACACTTGTGTTATGCAGCAGGAAAATAATCTGAAATACACCAGCAAGTCCATATGGCTTTAAAAAAAAAAAAAAAAAAAAAAAGGGTTTGGAGTGGCCTAGTCAAAGTCCAGACTTAAATTACATTGAGACACTTTGGCATGACCTTAAACAGGCCGTTCATACTGATAAACACCTGATTATAGTTCTTCCTGCCAAGGGTGACACAACCAGTAATGTAGGTTTGGGGTAATTACTTTGGATCGCTTTTCCCCTTAATGAATGAAATCATCATTTAAAAACTGCATTTTTTACTCAGGTTATCTTTGTTGAATATTAAAATTTCTTTGATGGTCTTAAACATGCAAGTGACAAATATGCAAAGAAAAAAAGAACAAAGAAATCAGATTGGGGGTAAATACTTTTTCACAGCACTGTATATGAAGTGACAACTACCAGATGTGTCATAGGTACACTCTTAAAGCTGCAGTGTTCATTCCTAATAAAAGCATGCTCAGGTTGCAATTTTTTATTAATCAACTAGTAGCTTCTTCTGGTTGTGTCTCAGCCTGCCGAGCTCTGCACAGAACATATTGCCTCACACAGACCTAACCATAAGAGACCCAGCAACGATTGTTCTCAATTTCCCAAAGGACGCGCTTATATTTTGAAGCAAACAACACAACATCCGGTCTGCGCGCCAAGCTGGAGAATGACTAATACGCATGCTCCATTTTACAGCTGTTTTCCTCATTTTCTTCTGTCTAATTTTACTTTTTCCTTATGATTACAACTGCTAAAGTTAGCTCTCTGAGCTCTTTTTGTTGTTTGTTGTTTTATATACCTGTAATCATTGTGTTATATCAGCTCTGGGGAAAATTTGCCAGATTTAGTTGTGGTGTTTGTCCATTTGCTTATGCTCATTTAAAAAAATAAAAAATTAAATGAAATCAGTATAAGCATGTCTTTTTTGTCATTTTTAACCCCTCGTCCCCCGGGGTCCACTTCCGTTTCCTCTGCGTCACGGAGACCCAGAAGTACCAATACTAGGAGGCAGACAGAGATTGCATTGATACCTTGTGTGCGGAGCTCCTAGACAGAGGCTGCTTATTGTAACCCAGGCTGACCCCGTTAAAAACTAACCGGTTTCCTGCCTTCCTCTCAATATGAACTGGCTTTGTGCGTTTGCATTCAGGACAGTGAGCTTACAAAGTGCGCAGATGGTCTTGTCTCGGTAGCTATCGCTAGCTCTGCAAAGCTGCTATCAGTGGTCCGCTCCAGCTGTATCATTCACAGCACAGACACGCTTTAATTTGCTAAGGTAACTAACAAATCTTCTTTAATTCATAACTGCTTACGGCATCCCTGTGATATATGTGTATATATATATATATATATATATATATATATATATATATATATATATATATATATATATATATATATATATAGTGTACTGTTCAGCTACTAGGTTTAGGAACCAGGTGATGCTGCAGAATCATGGATGAGCAAAAGAGCTGAGGTTACTTTGCTAATACGCTCCTTAGCTGCAGCCATCCAAGGCATAAAGCATCTTTGTGAAAAGATAGAAACACGCAAAAGCTCATTGCTTATTAACTTTTAGCCATATTTTCACATGCGTATGGTTGGAAGTTAAAAAACTATATTTTGAATCTTTTATGTTTTTTCACCCCAGAGTAGGCATCATGAATCTGTTTCGTCTGGTGTGCCGCCACAAGACAGCTCTGGTCATTGGCACAGTTTGCAGTTTTGCTGTGGTGCTTGTCTTCTTGGCAAAATGCACATCAGAAACCTTGAAACAGGGTCACCCCGATCCTCCAGGTCGAGCCCCGCGAGCCAGTGGTTTGCAGCCGCGTCCAGCGCAGCAGAATCCTCCCTCCACATCCAAAGACTTGTCAGCATTCCTCGTGGTCCTCATCACAACGGGACCAAAGTACACGGAGCGACGTAGTATTATCCGCAGTACCTGGCTCGCCAAGCGGGACTCTGATGTTCTGGCCATGTTTGTGGTAGGAACACAGGGCCTTTCCAGTGAGGACCTTCAGAATCTTAACACAGAGCAAGGGCGGCACAAGGACTTACTCTTACTGCCTGATTTGCGAGATTCTTACGAGAACTTGACACTCAAACTGCTCCACATGTACTCCTGGCTGGACCAGAATGTGGAATTCACGTTTGTCTTCAAAGCAGATGATGACACATTCGCTCGCTTGGACCTCATTAAAGAGGAACTGAAGGGGAAAGAGGCCAACCGGTTGTACTGGGGCTTCTTCTCGGGGAGAGGCCGAGTGAAAACGGCGGGGAAGTGGCGCGAAAGCTCGTGGGAGCTGTGTGATTACTACCTCCCCTACGCGTTGGGAGGTGGCTACGTGCTGTCGGCCGATCTAGTGCGTTACGTGCATCTCAATGCAGGGTACTTCAAGACGTGGCAGAGCGAGGACGTGTCGCTGGGTGCGTGGCTGGCACCAGTAGATGTCCGGCGGACCCATGACCCACGCTTTGACACGGAGTATAAATCACGTGGGTGCAATAACAAATACCTGGTGACGCATAAGCAGAGCTTGGAGGACATGTTGGAAAAACATCAAACTCTGCAGCGCGATGGCAGGCTCTGCAAGGAGGAAGTCAAGCTGCGACTGTCCTATGTGTATGACTGGAGTGTGCCACCCTCACAGTGCTGCCAAAGAAAGGATGGGATCCCATAATTGTTGTGTTTTCTAAAAGGCTGAAGTTTGCTTTATATCTATTCATGTCATCCAATCAGGAATGTTATTGGACTTCTTTCCTCTAAATCTCCATTGTTTTTCCCATTTAAAGTCATGTAACTGGTACAAGATATTATATGCATTGGAGCATACACACACAACACAACAAGGGTGCCATTCACTGTTTTTCTTTTACCAGGCTAAAGCAGCTTTAAGAGGTCTAAAACTATAATCGGCTTCATTTCAATTTTGTGCGGGTTTGACATGTTATAGCAGTGGTTGTGGGGTAAATATGCGGTTTGGGTGGAGAAAAAAGCCATGAAATAAGAGACACATTTTCACAAATCTGAAGCTGTGTTTCAAACACTCTTTGAGGGTCCACTTGTTATTCTCGTCTAAGTTTGACAACTCCATACCCGCTTGACACGGTGTAAAACCGAAATCACCCATTTTAAGCAGAGCTGCAGCTTTTATTATGATGTTCTGTACCAATTTTACAGCTTGAAATTGTTTAACTAGAGAACTGCCAAGAGATACTACCCTTCAAGTGTTTAATCAGAAGCCATTTCCAGTCCTCTTTCATTGTTGAGCTCCTTTAGGTGTTACTGTCAGTGCTTACCGTATCACCTTTTGGTGGCCTACTTCTCTCCACTGTCTGTGCGTAATCTTAATCTGCTGTACCATTTGCTAAATATTTCCCAGTACTATGAGGTATGTTTCAAGTTTATTTCAATGTAGAAGATAGTACAAAGAAAGACAGATTGTTAACCCTGCTATTGATGTCTACTTTTTTGTGAAAGCAAATTTTTTTGTATTTTATTTATTGTTAATTTATTCTGCAGCAAACACAACACACTTGTATTGATTCCGGACAGACGTGCAGTTGGTGTGGCTGTATTTAAAGTTTGTATTTAAAATATATTGGAGAAAATTCACATAAATCATGGTTGAGAAATGTTGACTTTTTAAATGCAATGCTTTTGTTTACCATTTATGGCACACAAGGTTTCACGTTGTTTATTTTTTATTTTTTCCTTATACTGGAACCTGTGTGAGAAGTTTGCGATGGTACTTACATTTCTGACAGCATTTTACAGTCGAGTTGTGGATATTTACTGTACAGAGACATAAATGTGAATGTTTGTTTGCAGCTCAGCACAGATTCACGAGTGGACTACCAGCAGGCACTTGGTCACTTTTGTTTAAGCAAGAACACTTGTTTTAATTTCCCTTAATCGTTATTCATCCATTGTCTGTTTTCTCTGATGTTAGGCTCTCAAACTGAAACCCGCCTTGTGATGTCAGTAACCTTTTCCCAAAACTTGTGAAATCTGTACAACAGCTTTGATTAAAGAGTAAGATATATTGGAGCACTCTAAGTGAAGAGTGCTGCACAAAGGGCAACATCCAAGCAAATTTTTTTTTTTTCCATTTTAATGACTGCTGTTACATCGCAGTGAATAATGACATGACTTTTCTCACTGTTGTCAGTAGCAGTTTTTGATTCAGTGCATCTCAAGTTTTCACCACTGTTATTTTTTTTTTATATACATGGTCAGCCACCCTGGATGTTTTTATTAAAAAATATATACATATATTATTGTCATGTAAATCGTCTACATCAGTTGTTTTTAATGGGGTTACCATACATTACAGCCAATTGCATACATAATGCCAAATTCTCTTAAAAAAAAAAAAAAAAAAAAAGGCAGGCGTTCTGCTAAGAGGAGTTAAAGTGCTGCTTTAATACTAAAAACTGGAAGCTGCCTGCCTGATATTGTAGGGTTTCAGAATTCATCACAGTACAGAAACAGCATTAGTGAAGGTTACAAATGATCTTCTTATGACCTCTGATAGTGGACTCATATCTGTGCTTGTCCTGCTAGACTTCAGTGCAGCATTTGATACTGTTGAACATTACATTTTATTACAGAGATTAGAGCATGCCGTAGCAGTGGTTTGAATCCGATTTATCTAATAGACTCGTTTCTTTATGTAAATGGGGAGTCTTCTTTGCACACTAAGGTTAATTATGGAGTCCCACAGGGTTCTGTGCTAGGACCAATTCTATTTACATTATACATGCTATTCTTTGGCAGTATTATCTATCCACAAAGCCAAATGATACACACCAATTAATTTAACTGCATGAATGTCTTAAAGTCATAAAGGCCTGGATGACCGCTAATTTCCTGTATCAAAATTCAGGTAAAACTTAGGTTATTGTACTTGGCCCTACAAAACACATTGTCTGACGAAATACTCTTGATGGCATTACCCTGGCCTCCAGTAACACTGAGAGAAATCTTGGAGTCATTTTTGAGCAGGATATGTCCTGCAATTCACATGTTAAATGTGTATGACTGCTTTTTTTTTTTTTTTTTTTTGCATTTGTGCAATATTTCTAAAATTAAAAACATCCTGTCTCAGTGATGCTGAAATGCTAACTCATGCGTTTATTACTTCTAGCCTAGACTATTGTAATTCATTAATATCAGGTTGTCCTAATAGCTCCCTGAAAAGCGTTCATCTGATCCAAAATCCTGCAGCTAAAGTACTGACAGGGACTAGAAAGAGAGCAGATTTCTCCCATATTGGCTTCTCTTCATTGGCTCCGTGTTAAATCCAGAATTGAATTTAAAATTTAATGCATTTAATCATTAGTCATTATTAATCTCTGGCTCTCTTCCACAGTGTGTCCTTTGCTTCTTCTCCATCCCTTCACCCTCAACCGGTAGCAGCAGATGACTGCCCCTCCCTGAGCCTGGTTCTGCTGGACATTTTGTCCTGTTAAAAGGGAGTTTTTCTTTCCCGCTGTTGCCAAGTGCTTTCTCATAGGGGGTCATTGTAATTGTTGGGTTTTCTCTGTAATTACTGTAGGGTCTTTAGCTTATAATATAAAGCACTTTGAGGTGACTGTTGTGATTTGGTGCTATTCAAATAAAATTGAATTGAATGGGAACCCAGGACCTCTGGGGGGGGGGGGTCCTACGGCAGTAGTTCATGTTCAGTTGAATTGGGATCTAGGAAGTTTGGGGCCTAGATCAACATCTTGGCTTTCTGTTGTGGTTCTGGAGTTGGTCCTTAGCACTTTTTGTACTGTGGTGGGGCTCATCATCCTGCTGCATCAGGATGTGCCATGCAAAGGGTGAAAAATGCAACAATGCATAGTTGGGCAGTGGTATACATCAAACTAACATGTAACCACATGAGGTTTGCCCAAGCTAAGCAAAATATTCCATTTGCATAGAAACAAAATGATCAGTGTGACCTTTCCCTTTATTTGCCAGTGGTTCTATTGCTGTGGTTGAAATCTGGACATGGGAGCAGATTTTGTAATTGCTTCTGCACGCAGGCTCCTAAAACTTATTGTTTTTTCCCTGTAATGAAATACTTTGCAAAATGGGAATTCTTCATGAAATTTGCAGGAGCCTTTTGCAGCTCATAACTACGACAGTTTATATGAGTCAGTACACTTGAACATCATTCTCAAAATAAATTTTGACTATACTGTTCTACTCTGAAATACATGCAGGTATCAGTCAAGGGCCTTGTTCCTTTCAGCTGATAGTAACAAAGAATAAGAATTTGTCTGGAATACAGATTAACAGTATGTGCAGATTTTCCCTGATCATCACTAGGAAGGATTTGGGATGTGCTTCAGGGTTTGTCGCACACGAACAAATTCTGGCACATTCTTCAGACTTTCACTCCTCTTCTTCTCCTCCAGCTCATACTGCAAGACAAATATCTGTTTGGACATCCTCCATAACACAATGATATTTTGGTCAACATGCAAATATCTAAAAGCACACCTTTCACATAATTCCCAGGATACTTATGTTACTGCTTTTTTGTTTTGTTTTGTTTTAATTAGGATACTTACAACTTGGATCCTTTGCCACCTTATACGTAGCTTCACCTCCAAGTCAGAGGGAGGGTGGAGAGCCAGCTCCTTCTGCTTGTTCTTCTGCCTTTGTATGTGTTCCAGTACACACAACAGCTCAGGCTTTCTTCTTGGCAGTACACCTCTGAATGCACAACAAAATACTGATAGAAGTGGTGTCTTGATTAAGACTACCAAAAATATCATGATACTACATTCTTGTTGGGCTACTTATCAGTAAATGCAGGCAGGTTACCAATAATACTACAGATCCTTTCTTTTACCAGTACCAGAAAGTAGGTCTTCAGTTAATAGAAATCATGCAGTCCCTGGATTATTTTGAGTTATCATAACATATGGATCAAGTGATGTGGAGTTCCTAGAACTCCTTTAGGCACCTCGGGTGCTGCTGATTGTGTTGCATAGGCTATTTTTGCTTTCTCAAACCTGAGAGTGAGAACATTTGCCCCCTGTTGAGGGATCAGCAGCGATCTCTTAACAGGGCATTTAACTTTTGACTTGATCCACATTAAACACCACCTAAGCATACTGTTAATCCACGGCTGCGGCGGCCCCGGCCAGCTGGATGAGGAGTAATCACACAGAGTAATAAAATATGTCCACTTAGTGTATTTCCAGCAAAAGGTACTAGAAAATAAATAGGGATCTCTGGTATTTTTAATTACTGAGGGTACAGAACGTTTAAGTATACATTGCTGAGTAATGTCACATTTGTGAAAAGCATCTGCTACCTGTATCAGTGTTTTCTCACCGTCTGTAACAGAATAGCAGCTCTTGATGAAGAGCTCTGTGTTGGTGGGAGGCCAGGACGGGATTTGGCAGCTTTCTGGGTTTGATGAGGTCACTCTCCTCCTGTTGTTGATTTTCAGTCACCTGGTGAGATGGGACCGGCCAGCACTGATGTCTGTCTGATACACAGGAAAACAAGCCAGGGCATTTTATTGAGTACACACAGTACTACAGCCTGCATTTGCAGCACAGCATTCATGAAGTAAATTAAAACTGGATTCTATTGTGCAAATGAAGCTCATGCATTTGTTTCTTTGAAGATCCATGAGTGACTTTCAGCAAACTTTCATCTTACCTCTTTTATTGTGAAGGCCCATTTTGTGTGGTACCTGAATGAACACAGGAGTAAGTGTGTAAACTCTAAAGTGGGGCATGAACAAAAGAAAGTGTAAAATATGCAAATTTATAAAGACAATCCTCTCGTTCATCAGCATATTTTTACACTTAATAAAATAAGTTCAGAGAGGTAAAAAAAAGGGTAAGTAATCAGTATTTTGTTTAGAAAATCACAGTGTTCTCTAGTTTGAATCACGTGCACCCTTCATTACTGATAATTATTTTTAGTACACAATTTAAAATGCAAAATATAGTCAGTGTATGACACATTTTTAGCTAAAAAAGCTACAAAAGCCTGACCCCCTTCTCATTAATGCAAAATATTTTTTAAAAACTAATAAATATAATAAAAGTATCAAGGGTTTGAAATCTAAATGATCATGCATAGCTAAATGAATTGCATCTGCAGAATAATTTGTCAAAACTAAAAGTACTGCTGAATATAGAAGCTTGTTACCACCAAAACAATTAGGCCATCCATAAGTCAAAATTTCAACTTAGTCAGAAAGTTGAAATTTTAAGTTAAAATTTCAACACATTTCTTACTTGTTAAAATTTTAGTTTTTGATATGAACAATTAATTTGTAACTTGTAGAAATGTCAGTGAAACGTAATCACAGTCAATTTTTGCCACTGATATCTATCGAAACCCAAGGCCAGCACTATTATGGCAACAATTCAGTTCTTATGTGTTGCTGTGAAAAAGTTTTTTTGCATATTTGTCACACTTATATGTTTCAGTTACCAAAGAAATTATAATATTAGACAAAGATAATCTGAGTAAATCCAAAATGCAGTTTTTAAATGATGATTTCATTTATTAAGGTAAAAAAACTATCCAACCTGCCCCTGTGTGAAACAGTAACTGCTCCCTAAACCTAAAAACTGGTTGTAATTCAGCCATACTGGAAGGCTTTGAGCATGAACCGCCTGTTTAAGATCATGGCAACGCATCTCAATCTGATTTAAGTCTGGACTTTAACTAAACCGCTCCAGAACCCTCATGTTGTTTCTTTTGAAGCATTCAGAGGTGAACTTGCTGGTGTGTGGACATTGTCCTGCTGCATAAACCAAGTGAGCTTGAACTTCAGGGCATGAATTGATGGCCGGACCTTCTCCTTCAGGATTTTCTGGTAGAGAGCAGAGTTCATGGTTCCATCAATTACAGCAAGTCATCCTGAAGCAGCAAAGCAGCCTCAAACCATCACACCACCACCACTACCATGTTTGAACTACAAAATATTTTCCCAAAAGTCTTTGGGATCAAACAGATGTTTTTTTTTTCTTTTTTTTTTCTTTTTTAGCAAATGTTTGAAGAGCTTTGTGTTCTTTTTGGTCAGCGGTGGTTTTCTCCTTGGACTGCTCCTGTCATGGTCCTGGGCCAGCGGCCCAGTGTTTTATGTTCCTCTTGTGTAGTTCTGATTGTTAGTTTTCTTACAGTTTTGTTTCTCAGGTTGTTGTTGTTTGTGGGTTATTCTGGTTTCCCTGTGTTCTTGTCTTCCCGTGTCTCTGTGCTCCTCTGTGTTTCTGTCTCCCCGTGTTCTTGTTTGCTAGTGTCTGTTATCCCTTCTGTGTCAAGTCTCTGGTGTTGTTTCGGGTGTCTGTGTCTTTCCTGTTTACTTGCTTCCCATCTTATGTCAGTCTGTGTTGTAGTTGAATTCTAGTTAGTTATGTTTAGATTCCCTTTGTGTGTCAGTCCCCCTAGGTGTCAAGTCCGCATGTACCGTGTTAGGCTACTTCCTGTTTTATTTTGGTATGTCTTTGGTCCTTGTGCTTTAGGTTTAGTTATTGCTTCCTCTGTTTCCCTCCCAGCTGTTTCCCATTTGTCCATTACCTGCTGTGTATATATATTGTCTGTGTTTTTACTTTGTTCTTGTCACAATATTGTCATAGTGTTGCCCTCGCTGTGTGCTTTTGCTGCTGGCCTGCCCGGTCTGTTCCCTGAGTTTTCCCGGTAATAAAAGCTGAGATGCTCTAAATTTAAATGATCCTTTAAATTTAAGTTGTAAATCAAATATTCCAGTAGGTGGCAGTAACGCCATTTGAACAGCAACAGTCTGAAACATTAGAAGAAGAGTTTAAGCAGGGAAACGGAAATGTCAGCCGAATGACTGCTTAATGTCTCCACTTTAAAATTTAGGATGGAATGCTAATCTAGAGAAGAAAACGGTCATATAACGTCGTCAAAGAGAAAGCTGCGAATATGACAAATGGTAGGTTTTTTGTGTTTACCAACTAGCTAAGGCGTGGCGGCAGCAGAGCAGGACATGAAGTTAGGCTACTTCTGGGAATTGAGGCTAGTGGAGGCTAGGCTAGTTGTAGACGTGGCCCTGGGTAGCACTGTCACTCTGTTATCACCAAAACAAACTCTTAATTCATTACAGTGCTATAGCACTTGTCTCTTTTTGAATAGCAGTTTTGTCGCTAAGCCTGCTGTGTTTAGTATAAACCTCTTCGTACCTCCTGTTTTTTTTTGCGAGGCTACAAGGCATTGTGCTGCCAGGCTTTGACTGGTGTGTCTGTGGCTAATGCTACAATAAATTCAGGATATCCAGGTAGACAACAGCTACATTGAACCAAAACTAGAAAAACAGTATTTCTGGTATCTACTGCGGCTCCACTGCTGCTGAAAGAACACAGACCTTGGATCAATGATGATATTGCTGCTGCTGCATCTACATGAAACTTTAAAGCGTCAACAACACCACAGACAGAATACACAAATATGCTGTCTGATATAACTCAACGTATCACTGGCGTAAACATTTGTCTCAATGGTAGACAGAGGGGAAATCATTAGGTGACAGGCTGTGGGGATGCTTCATTGAAACTGCCCATAATTCCTACATTCATAGTTTTGTTTGACATATTGCAGTAAAAATTACACTTAGTGTTAGTGGTTGCTCGGTGTCAATATTTGCTTCCTCATTAAACCATGCATCCATCCATCCATGAGTGATTGTTACTCTTTGCCATGTAGGTGTATGTAATCTCACTTTTTCTTTTCTATAGTGTACTCATTCGATGGCATCCTGGTCTTTGGGCTGCTATTTATCTGCACTTGTGCATACCTCAAAAAGGTGCCTCGCCTCAACAGCTGGCTGCTGTCAGAGAAGAAAGGAGTATGGGGTGTCTTCTACAAAGGTAAGTATGATGTAGTAGTATTTATATGCAAAGTCTACCCAGCATTAAATGTGTCACTGTTATGTAAGGGTGTGTGTGTGTATGCTTAATATTAGCAGCCTGGAGCCTTCTTTTTTGTCCAGTACTCTTGCACATAAATTATTTAAATTAAAAATAAAAATAAAAAATAAAATAAATAAATTATCTATATAGCTTTTGGGAATTATTTTTATAACACTCAAATACTTACAAATTATATATATTATGTTAGTAGCTGATCTCAAAGTGAACAGGGACATTACATCTACGGAAGGTGTACGTTGTTGTTTGTAAATAAATTTTGCTAAACTATTTTTAGTGCAGTTGCACTTTGGAGTCACTGGAATGTGTCGTGCATATCTGTAGAAGTGTGTTTATCAAACACTAACACTAATAGTGCCTGTAATTGATAACTTTATCTTATACAATGAATCTATTGCTTGTGAAGAAGAAGAAGGAGAAATATGGTTTTATTATTCATTTGTTTGGTGTTTATGAACAGCCATTTTTGCCGTCTCACTATATACGGTGATAAATTGAAGATAAAAAGAATACCATGATAAATTCACATACTTGTCTGCGTTCTCATACATGAGCAAAGTGAACAAGTGCTGCAGGCCTGTTTGCTAATAATGATTCAGTTGTTAGGCATTTATAGATTTATTATGGTTTTTTTTTTTTTATTAGTTTATTTGACAGGGACAGTGTACATTAATTAACATTATAGTAAATGCACCAGAATTAGCCAAAAGGCTATTTTTCATCTGTTGTCATAATAATTATAAACAAAGAGAAACCAACAGGAAGCCAGCTTTGTTTTACTATTTGACTGGCAGAACCTTTTCATCAGTGTGATATAGTACCTTCATTTCTCATGCACTAATATTACTGGATTAACCAAAAATGACTGAATTTCCAGAAAATGTAATTTTTCACAGTATGCACTGATATTTTGGTTCAAGATGTGACTCATGTTTTTATCCTATCTCGTTCTCAGCTGCAGTAATTGGGACAAGGCTTCACATCGCTGTGGCAGCTTCATGCCTGGCCATGGCCTTCTATGTTATCTTCTTAAAATGATGGTCAGGCTGGACTGGAAGGGACAGACTTTTCAGGGAGGGGGTGGCCTCATCTCTGCGGTCACATGTTAATCCTTGTTGTTGGGACACCTCTTGGATTCTATGACTGATGAAACCCCGCCGGACCTTTGAACCCATGTGACAGTGAAGCCAGTGCTGCCCCCTTCTGATGACTGGAAACACAGCTTCTTCCTTAATAATAATATGTATGCACTACAGATATGAACTACTCCACAGTTATTACAGAGCAGAAAGGGTGCTGGGTCACATGGTAACATTCTGTTGTTGGGTAGTACTGTCTGGTGTCTCCATCCACCCCGTGTAATAATTAATACTGAAGGATGCAGAAGATTGAAGGGCTGTGTGTGCATTATAATTTACACCTGTGTACAACTTAAAAAATAGCCTACCTGTATATATTTGGTAATAAAAAAAATGCCAGTAGATATTTGCTAGAGGTTACGTGTGATCAAAGTGAAAATGAGCAATTCTGCTCGTGCCCAGCGACACCTTTTTTTTTTTCTTTTTTTTTCTGTCAGTGGTGGAGGGAAAAATAGACAAAGCTAATATATAAAGATGTCCATGTATACACTTTTATTTCCATTTTTGGATCTCTTATGTTAACATTTTTTAGCTTACAAAACTACACATTTTACATAGGTGTATGTTGTATATACTTTATCAAAATGTGTACTGGATAACATGTTTTAAATGTCACACATTAGACTGTAATTAAAGTTCTAGCAAAACTTTAGAGAGAGAAGAGTAGTACCTGCAACAGATGAGGCATATCTCAACATTTTGTGAAATATTTAGCTGTGTCATACTTGCCTGAAGAATTCAAAACAATGCCAACTAGGGATGGTGCTTCTCATGCCATTTTAAATGTACACTGCTATTCTGACTTTAATTCTGTCACCTTATTTGTATTCTCAAAAGAAGAAATTGTTTTCAGAGGGAATGCAATGCAATTTTAAGTAAAATGTTGGTCATACAATTTCTATGTATTGTTTTTAAAAAGCAATCAGCACTCACTATCCACTTTATAGATATTTTAGATATACCCGTTCAACTGCTCATTAATGTGAATTTCAGAAGCTGCTGATTTACTGGGATTTTTCTGCACAACCATCTCTAGAGTTTACAGAGAATGGTCTGGAAAAAGAGAAAATATCCAGTGTGCAGCTGTTCTGTGGGTGAAAGTGTGTTGTTGATGTCAGAGAAGAATGACCAGACCAAATGTATATTTTTTAAAAGCAACTGTTGCTGACCACGTCCACCCTTTTATGACCAATATACCCATCTTTTGATGGCTTCTTCCAGCGGGATAACACATTATGTCACAAAGCTCAAATGATCTCATACTAGTTTCTTGAACATGACAATGAGGTCACTGTCTTCAAATGGCCTCCACAGTCTCCAGATCTTACTCCAACAGAACACCTTTGGGATGTGGTAGAATGGGAAATTTGCATCATGGATGTGCAGCTGACAAATGTCGACCAAAATCTCTAAGGAAAGTTTTCAAATACTTCTTGAATCTGTATGGTGAAGCACTAAGGCAGATAAGAAAGCAAAAAGGGTGTCCAACCCAGTAGTAGCAAGGTGTACCTAATAAAGTGACCAGTGAGGATATAAAATGAATTCCTCTCAGTCCCTTTGGAGTTTGTTTTTTGTTATTGAGATGCAGTTGGAGATTACATCACCTTTGCACATCTTGCCAATGCAAACCTGCCTGAGTTCTGTCATGACATATTTGCATTTAATTTTTTTTTTAAAAAGACTGTATTGGCATCTGCAGGCTCTCTGATTTTGGTCTTTCTTGTGTAGTGGCATAGTTTATTTTAAAATCTCTGCCTTCATATTTAAGATTTAACATCATTTCTCATCAGCTAATGTGAATTTTTCCTCCTCAAGATAGCTTTTTTTTTTTTCTTTGTTTTTTTCTCTGGTTTCATTTTTACCCTTCAAACCCACCAAAGTCTGCTGCAGAAACACCCCCCGCCCAGTGAAATCCCCACAGCACGATGTGTGTCTTCAGCATGCGTCATGGTGGATAACTGTGTTGAGGCTAATGCAAAAGTTTGAACACAGTTTGTAGTTTATTCTGGTTCTATGAGACCATGACCCCCCACCCACCCACCCACCCACACATACCCCGCCACATGCCTTTTGATAATCAGGCAAGCTATCACCCACTGTACAGGCAATGGTTTTAAGGGTTTCTCTCAGTGCACCTAGTGAACCTTGTACCTCCTTTACACATGTCACAAACCTTTCAGTTGCTTTGGCCACTAATGCCCTCCTTGTGAACATTCTCAGTTTTTAAAGACAACCTTTAGCAAATAAGTTATTATCTGTAGGAATGTGGCTTACTTTCTGTACTCAGAGGGACATGCAGTCCTTTGAGAATTGTCTGTTATTTGCTGTAATAACAGGGAAATCACAGGTGTAATTAGTATTTCTAATCTTGCTGTCGCCTATTCTAGTAAGTTATGACAGTATGATAATGACTCAGCATTTTCTCTACAAGGACACTAAAACAGAAGTCAACCATCATTCATTTTTTTATGTGTATGTGTGCATTTCCTGCTTTGAATGTGCCACAAGAAAGACCTATGATCACATGTGCAATTACCTTTGCATCCATTTACAAATGTCAAATTGGCTAATAAGCAATCTTGGACTTTCCAGTGTAATTAAATTAAAGCAGCTGTCACACCTTGTTGACACACAGGTTGTGTCAAGGTTCATTTGCAATCAGGTATGCAGCTAGTGAGAACAAGTCTTAAAGGGCTAAATACTGTACTCTTGAACCACTTAGAATTTTATAAGTAATGTTATAAGCATTGTATTAAATGATATAGTTAAAAGTACCAATACCACATTGTAAAAGAGCTTTGTAACAAGTAATACGTACTACTCAGCTAAAAATGTCTCCTGTCACTATTATACTGCTATAGCGCATGTTATATTACAAGATATTATTATTGTTTTTATGTTAAAGCAGGATTTCTCTGTTTGTAAAGGTTAAAATTGAGCTAATTTTAATTATGGTGCAGCCATTTATTTTCATCTTTCATATTAACCTGCTCCTAGTTTGTATGTAACGTGTGTGTGTGTGGGCGGGGGGGTCCTGCTCTTATCCACGGTGGGGACGGGATATCCCCTAGTTTCCCAATAGCAGCTCACTTCTCGCGAGAAAAATTATTGCTACGTGAGCGCGCACTGACGTAGTAAGCGAAGAGACGTACGCGTACACGTTTCCGCGCGCCCAGCAAAGCGGGGACAGGGCGAAAAATCCAGCGAAAGCCAGACAGAGCTTCCTGACCCCAAAGAGCTTCGTAGGGGAAGTTGTCTTCAAGCGTCTCCCCCCCCCCGCCCACGACCTCGACGTGCACGGAGAAGGTGGGCTTTTATCTGCACAACTGCACCGAAATTTGCACGACTAAGCGGCTGGAGTTTGGGGGTTTTTTGGCTTTATTCAGGGTCGGCTCAGTTTAGAGTTTTATTGCAGAGCAGCATCACCCACCGCGCGTCGTGTTGCCGCACAGGGAGGAGAGGAGAGGGCAGAAGTTTCCGCTGGCTTGTTTTGTCACCGCGGGGCTGGTGAATCCGCAAGCATGTCGCAGAAGGAGAGACCCACGTTCTACCGACAGGAGCTCAACAAAACCGTGTGGGAAGTCCCGGAGCGCTACCAGAACTTATCTCCCGTCGGTTCCGGCGCTTACGGATCCGTGTGGTAAGTTGTTGTTGCACTGAGAGACACAGAGCACACAGCGCGATTGCACAACGGCAGTTCCCACCACCCACCGCGGCCCGTGAGAGCTGTCTCTCGTCGGGCTGCTTAATCAGCCTGCGCAGGGTGTGCGTGGAAGAAACGGGGATGTAACTTGTGCCTTTTGTTTACGTCCTAATACTCGGACCGCGGTGGCTCAGCTTTGCACTCTCCCCACGGTGGCACGCATTTTTTGGGCGGGTGTGGATTGTTTGTGATCTGTGCACGTTTTTCACTTTGTTGCTTTACTTTCTCTAGTCGCATGAACAGCCTTGTGTAACTTGTAGCTTACAGTAAGCACAGTGGTGGCTCCGGGCTGAAGTTTAACTTCCACAGTAACTGCTTTTTTAATCGTTTATCAGCAGAAGGCTGCATGTGCGGCGTGTCTATGCTTGCATCATCTGGTATTAAAAAAAAGGGGGGGGGGGGGGGGGGGGGTGGCTCCTTAACAGATCATACCCGTTATATAGTTTAAGGGCACACCAGCATATCGTGACACACGCGCTTTCCACTGGAATAAGTACCGTATTCCAGTATGTACCGCCTGGCACTTTACACATCCGCACATTGCATACATTATGCATTTTTAGTTGGGTGCAGCCTGCAGAGTACCAGAAGGTCACGTGGTTTTCGGAAAGTAGGCCCCCCTCGTGCACAGTGAGAGCTTTCTACAGGAGCCCATCCGACGACGACGATGACTCTAGAATGATGTCATCCTTTCGCCCGTTGTGGCACACACATGACTCACAGTCCCGAGGTTAGGCAGCGGCATCAGTCCTGACGCCTTCTAGTCATTACAAAGTCGTGGACAGCAGCGGGTCGTAATTATAACTTTACAACTCATTTTGACCCCACTTTCATGTCTTCAGCTGTTGACTGAGGGTGTGTGTGTGTGTGTTTTTTTTTTTGCAGATATTAGTGGTGGATGGTGGACAAAGTATGACCTCATTTTGTCCTAAGACAATAGCTGGGTTTGGAAGCACCAAAGCTAAAGCAAATGAAAGGCATACTTTAATAGATGACCTGTGGATGAGATTTATTTTTGTGATTAATGCTTATATGTACTGCTTCTTGTGTCATCCTCTGTGTGAGCCTGTTGTCATCAGCAGCTGCTTTGTGGAAATTCCTCTTTGCTTTTCTCTGGAAGGAGCTGTCAGCTTTTCTGGTGGAAAACCTTTTATGTAATACAACTCCCTCCCCAGAAAATTAACAATTCTGCACTCAAGAGTGGTCCAGAGAGCGTTGCGTCTCTAAAGGCCTTCAGAAGGTATCTGAAAAATATAAATAACCTCATAGCACCTCTGCCAGCATGTCACGGCTGTTGGTCAGCTGGGCACATGCTCCCAGGCACTCAGAGAGCCAAGTCTTTGTTGTCTCCGCAATAAGATTGCTTGGGTTCTCCGCTCAATAAAACAGTCTAAGAGGCATGAACTGTATGAGTTTTTACATAAACTGCCTGATCAACTTTGCACTTGCATACACCAGAAAAAAGAACACCACTATTGTGCGCTTATTTCTGAGCTTTACTCTGTTTTTTTAAAGGATATCCTCGGTTGGTGTGGAGTAAATGCTGATTTCAGTGTGGCCTTGCACTTTTCAGTGCAAGTTTCCCAGCTAAGCAGAAACCAGCAGGAAAAACGTACATGTCTAAATGGTGCGAAGGTACATTACCACAGGGCAGAAATAATCTTAGCTTTTGATGGAAAGAAAACAATCAACTCTTTAGCCTTAAAAAAATGCATTAATGTATGTTGTAATGTCACTGGCATGCAAATTTTATAGCAAACCTCATTATGTTACAAGACATCCTCTCAGACCTACAGATGCCTGTTGTTATTGACAGGCCTAAACTGTTAATTTGGGGTGTAAAGTTTTCTCGGCACCGCTCCAGCTTATGATGCAGGGTAAATTCTACCTCTGCTTACAGACATTTGTTATTCATGAATTTGGAATTCGACCTAAAAGATTCTGTTTATGTTTATTAAGCAGCGAGTTCCAGCTTCAGAGCCTTTACATGGGGGGTGTCATCCCTTCATGTCCTACAGCAGCCCTTTTATAGGTTTACTCTAGTTTGCTGATAAAGAAAGAATTGCACGAGGCTCATTATATTGCATATTGTGGCTGACGCATTTGGTTGTTGCCTCAGAGAGAAGTGCAGTGACTTTTCAGCTTAAGCCCCAAACCAGCAATTTTATGACTTTAGCTTTAGCATCTGGTCATGTGAGGTCTATGACCAAATGCATTAGTGATGTCAGAAAAGTAAACCCCCTCATTTTGGTATAAAGTTATGGATTAGAGTTTGAGTCCCTAAAACACAAGTATGACCTTTTGCAATGTTCATTTTTTTTTTTTTTTGTTGCCTCTCTTGTCCAGCAGCTTTAGCAAGCAGAATCATGATCTGAATGCCCTGCTGTGCCAAACACATTTGCTTTGCTAAGAGGAACTCTATAAACTCTCTATAGGTTCCTCTTGCTAGTCAAGTCAGATCTGACAGGCAATAAGAAAGGAGAAGAGAGAGCGAAGAAAAGAAAAGGGGAAAAAAGCTTGAACATTTCAGTCTGGATACAAGAAAGAAAATGTATGAAATTCTGTGTCAGTGATATACTAATCTAAAATATATAAAATATATTCTTGTATTCCCAAATTAATTTTGCCGAACACACAAAAGCTGCAGACCTAGGAACGTACAGAAAGTAAGGGAGGTAACTGAGACTTCCTTTTGCTCCTGTTAAGTATGCTCAGAACAAACTCTCAACCAGTTCAAGTTTATTGCAGTCATTTCAACAACACAGCTGATAGGAATTTGTCTTGGTGTGCTCACATAAGAGCAACAAACACAACATAGGACAACATGATACAAAACACAAAAGTACATGTAACCTATAAAAGTAGTTCAGTGTATCAGAGTACAGGGGGTGTACCCATCTTTAACGTGTGTTGCAGGGGCAGGAAGTACAGTCCAGATTGCAGAATGGAGCAGTCCATAGTGCAGGAGGTTCAGTTTATACGATAATACAGTCTTTAACAGATTTATTAGATCACCACCCAGTGTAAGGTTTATGCCACAGCTGCCCTAAATTAACAGTTTTGGTATTTACCAAAATCATTTTTCATGGTTCTGTAATGTTTAATTCACTTTTTTTTTTTTTTTTTCAAGAAAGTTTTTGACAGTTTTTCAAAACATTTGTGTTTCCTTGTTTTTGTGGCAGGAGGACCAATAAATTTATTAACCACTCTATGGTTACTTAACCACTATGGATAATTTCAGTGCATCATACATTCACATTTTATCACCACATCCTGATGTAGGTAAACTGAATTTGCAGAGGGGTCCAGTGCACATTTAAGTGCTTAATAGCCTGGAGTTAGGTGCTATAATGAATAAAAAAGGAACATTATCATCTAAGATTTTTTTCTCCTTAATTGTTTTTTTGTTTTGTTTTTTTAATGAACAGATACATACATTTTTAAACTTCTAGATTTTTGTTAAGGTGAGAGTGTAACTAGGTGATGGAGTAGGCATAGCTGGGTGCTTTTTTTTTTTCATCTTGTTAGCAGCGCAGGATGGAAAATTATTGTGTTTATAGACCACTGATAAAGTAATTACTGGTGATGATTGTTGTTATTAGCTGGAATATGAATATAATGAGATTATTTCAAAGATCACGTAAACATGATTACCATGTAAGCGTGGTTGTATCGTCACCAGATCATTAAGCCATCACACTCACCATATTGATTATTTAATGTCTAACATTGACGCTTGAGTGACACAGAGGAAATTAAGCCTTATCACAAGCACTGCTGTGCCTTATGTCATTGTGTGTGCATATGAAAACATTTCCTGCGCCACGACGCACTCATTATGAAAGGGTGATTCGTCCCCAGCTACAGGAAAGCTCGATGATCACCAGGAGTGTGGAACTGGCTGCGTTGCTGCTCTGAAATGTGGTCATCAAAACTCGTTCTGCTTCTCACCTATTGTTTTACTTTTAAGGTCACAGTGTCCTGCATGACTCGGCCGTCTTATGGTTGGTTCCTTTCATGAATGCCTACTGAGGATTGTGATGCATTGTTGTTCCTAACAAACATACAGGTTTGATGGGGTGTTTTTAAATTTTTTTTTTTTTTTTTTTAAGAGTGAGTTGTTGCTTCCTTTTCTTGTTTGACCTGTGCAAAGGTTCAGTTAAGTACGTGATCCAAAAACTGTGCTGGCTGTGCCATTAAAGTATTAATACAACACAAAGGGTACAAAACCCATTGTTTCATATATATATATATATATATATATATATATATATATATATATATATATATATATATATATATATATATATATATATATATATATATATATATATTAGTGTGTATGTCATGGCTTCCCACTTAAAATTATATTGCGTGTGCTGAGATTTGGCAGTGCCTTTCATATTCACTGATGTAAATGTACCCTGTCACACACTGATAAGAAATCTAATGTATACATGCACGTGTGCAGCTCAGATAATAAGTGTATAGATGCAGTATTTGTGCTTACTTACAGCATGTGCACATGTCTTACGATTATAAGACAGTTACTACAGACATCTTAACGAGTCATCTACAGCACATATTTGCCTGTTTGCTCACTCTGTCCTTCTGTTAGTCAGCATGCTGCCGCTCTACTTCCCCGTGAAGCCGGCCTCACAACGTTGCTCCTTTTATAGTCTACATTTTATGGCCATTTGTTATTGCAGTTCCATTTACTGCAGACTAATTGGATAGTGTATGCTTAGACCCATCTTGTTTGCCCTACAGATTAGCAGCAGTTTGAGTGCGTGTGCCTTTTGTTTTGTCATTTAGGATTGGTACACTGTTTACTGACTATGGGTTTTCCCTCACTGCTGACACACAAAAGTTGTTCTGCAACCCTCAGTCATGGAGTACATTGGGTGTGGGAGATTATCTCAGCCTTACTGGAAAAAAACAAAAAACATGCTGCTTATCTTAATGTTCTTATTATGGATGTGTTGCACTTGGGGTCATAGCTTTGTCACTCACACAGAATCCATTTTAACACTTCTCCCATGTGTGGCACTGCACACATTTCCAGGCATGTGCAGTTAAAAAGTTGACAGTTCGAGTCTCCGTTTGCAAAATACGTCCAGAGAAAATCCTTCTGAAAAATGAATGTTGATAAACTCTAAACTGAAAGGAGACACGGTGCGGCTTAAAAATCGGCTCACTAGTTCTGGTGATTTCATTGTGTTGCTCTATACAGTTCCTCTTTTTGGTTTTAGTTGGTCTGCGTTGCAAAAAAAACAACAGACACATGTATCGGAGCACATATTTACAGGTTTTGCAGTATCCATGTGTTTTGTAGCTTGTGTGACTGACCTGGAAGGAATGCGGTTAATTGTAAGTAGGTTGTGTTCCCTCATAGATACAGGAAATGAAGCAATGTCAAGCTTCTCTTCCTGGCTGTCTCTCTAATAATAATATTAAGAATTGGCCAGTGTTTACTTATTTCTTATTGTAAATGAGTGAAACACATTTCATTTCACTCATCTTTTTTTTTTTTAATTACACATTCTTTGACTGTGCTTTCTGCCATTTTCTTTGACAGTTACCAGGAAAAATAAAATAAAGATTTAAAGCAGAGACATTAAGACTCATGTTGACAGCTCCTTCACATTTACTGGGCAGTTGCTACATTAATTTTGAGTTCACTTGAGTTAAATTAGATATCCTGCACATCAAACCACTGTGCATTAATGGGCTGTTGATTGTTTATACACCAGAGGAAATTGAGGCCACACGCCTAATTACCAGACCTTTTTTCTTTATGTGTTTTTTTTTTTTTTGTTTGTTTTGTTTTGTTTTGTTCCTGTTACATAAAACGATCTGTTTTGTTCTCTTCCTGTGATAAAAAATACTACTAATAATGTTTTGACAGATTGGTTCTTCAGACGTCAGCAGTGCTTTTCTTGAATGAATGGGGAAAAAAATAACCAATTCTGCAAATAGAGCTGCAATAACAGACCTTCAGTGGTCAGTGACAAGTGGTTGTGGACATCTTGTGCTAAGCCAGACGGTCAGCTGGGTTACATTAATATTACAACACTGGAGCATGTAAACAGCAGTCATATAATAGAAGGAATGCTTTGCTCTGTCTGGACACTGCTGATCATTGACCAACATGTTGTGCAGTTAATTATTTTTCTGTAATTAACTGCTGTATTTTCACACTCTTGTGCTGTTGCCCACCATGCAGCTGAAATTTGAGAACAGGTTCAGTCATGTTCCCTATTCAACTTTAGACTGTAGAGTGTAACATGAACTGAAACCAAGAGCTCGGCGTTATGTAAGTATTTGCTTTGTTTACTGCATTATGGACACCTACACAGTCTAATGAAGGATCTCACTCTCAGTTTGGGGCATGTTTGGGTTTTTATCTGACAGTTGTTAGTGGCCTGCTGCGATGTGTTTACTTTTCCCAGCTAACGCCTCACCGTTTCACATGTTATGTTTCTTACAGCTCGGCCTTCGATTTGAAGTCGAACCTGAAGGTAGCGGTGAAGAAGTTGTCCAGACCTTTCCAGTCCATCATCCATGCAAAGAGAACCTACAGAGAGCTGCGGCTGCTCAAACACATGAAGCATGAAAATGTAAGTCACCTGCAGCCTGGCCGACTTTGCTTCCACCCCTCAGCCTGTGGTGGTGATTGCTCACCTCCTTTTCAATATTTAACAGTTGTGCAGTTTAAGTCTAAGGAAATGATGGTGTGTGTGTGTGCACATGAAGTAGCACATGAGGTTTACAAAGGGAGCAGTCGCTTGCAGAAGCAGCCCCTTTCACAACTGCTGACCTCGTTAAGCTTTTATATGTATATATACATACATACATACATGCATACTTGTCAACGTGGAGCATGTAATAAACCAGTTGGATTGATGCCTCCATATGTTTCTGGAAGGAATGGTGCACGAGTGCTTAACATGCTGAAAAATGAGGAAGAAAGAATAGAAAAACATGTAGCTCATGCAGGAATTTAAAAGGGGAAAACATGTAAAGACACATCTATAACATAGTGACGTGCAAAGGTGACTGTACAGTATGGCAGGAGATTTCTGCTTGTTTCTGCATTCTTTTTACTTTGAGCCATCTGCAAAGAATCTGCCCGTCAACTGCCTAAAACTGACTACACAACTCTTTCAAAAAACAGGAGTCGTGGAACAGCACTGTCACGTTAAAAGCCTAATGTTAGTTCTTCTGGTGTTTTCATGTGTCAGCGTGAGCACACACGGGCACACCGTCCTCAGGCACTAACTGTGTTTGCTAACAGGACATCACAACAGAGGTTTTCCCCTGCAAAGTGACTAACGCCTGTTGCTTGATGCTGCTTCTGTGAGGCATGAGTCACCAAACAGGTTTACTTACATCTGCAGCCCCATCACCTTTTGTGGTGTCTTCCTTTTATCTTATTTTTGTAGCTGCTGCTTTTTCTTTCTTTTTTTTTTCTTTTAAATTCATGCTAAGTATCTCAACTTCTTTGGCAGTGCCGTGAGTTTCCCGCCTACAATCACTGCTTTGGTTCGCGTGTGTGTGTGCACGCGCGCGCGTATGTGTAGATACTGAACATGCAGACACTTGCCTGCATACGAAATGCAAACATTGTTCCTGGTTTCTGTGCTGTTGCTTCATCCGGGGTAACACTTTGACCAGAGAGAGAGAATCTTTATGTGTTTTGAAATGTGAGTGCTTATTTCTCAAGCTGGCATGCAAATGATGGGTTCTTGAGTGCTGTGTGGGAACAAATGCCATCTGGTGAACGTTGTATATGAGTTTAAAATGTTTCTAGAAAGTGTGCATTGTAAGAAGTGGTTCGCCAGTAGCCATACGTAGAAATATTTAGATTGTGTTACTTGTGAGTGATTGGTTGGACTTCCTCAGGTGTCGTCAGCCAGTATCAATTTCAGAAGGCACGCTCAGAAGAAGAAAGAAACTTTAGCTGTAATGTATGGAACGTCTCAAAGGGGAAAAACCACTAACAGCCCTACAACAGATCTCATGCTTAAATTAAAGCCCATCTTGTAAAGTTATGATTTAATGTCATATTAGCTGAATTTTACATCGTTTAATTGCCTTCAAGAGCTCATTGCAGGCACTCATGGAATTCACGCAATAAGTGTTCAGCAACTCTAGAAGTTATCACGACACACATTTAGCAGTCTTTCTAATAAATGACTGAGATTAAGTCCTTAAATAAAGATCTGATTTGGGATTGTTGCTACTCAGAGTGTTCCTGCCTGCTCTGATTAGAAGCTGCTGTGCAGAAGTTATTCAAATATTATGTAAATGCGAGAAAAAAAAACACATTTTTTGCTTGCTTACATGCATTTCAACAAAAGGCCAGTTAGAAGAAATGTGCCAGATCGTATTGAAAAAAATGCATGCCTCCTTATGTTGTGAAAAACGTTTGATCTGAAACCATTATTGCTCATGCCAAAACGTTGATTTAAACTTGCTGTGGTTCAGTCCAAGCGCGTTTAGCTCAGCACTCATTACCTTTTTTTCTAGATCCTGTTTCCTGCACAAGCCCTGATTTCACTTCAGCTCAAACATTTTTGTTGAGCAGTTTTGGAATTAGTTTTGCACTGTGCATCGGCACAAAAAAAACACACACACACACACACACACATCAGTGCTTTCATTTGAAAAACAGGTTTTATGTGGAATACGGATTATAGAGGATTATATAGAGTCAGTGCCTGTATCACTGTGCCAAATGCACGATGGTAACGTTGCATAGAAATGTCAGTCTGATAAAGAGTCTCACTTATCAACATTAAACTATGGTTCTATTTTTTTATCTCAGTGTGTACATGCTCCTGCCAGGTTTTGTGTTGTACTAACAGGAAGGAAAAAAAAAACATTAAATTTTGAGGGGGTTTTGTTCATGAATCCACTGTGTTTTAATACATACCTATGGCTTACATAGACAGGGATTCTGTGTTTTGCTCATGCTGTTGCCAGGAGACTCCCTGGGTTTTGATTTTGGAAAGCCTGAGTGGACCAATCAGCTGTTTGTTGTGGCCCGAACCAACCAATCAGCTGTGGATGTAGGACATGTGTGGGTGGGCCGCTTCAGCGTTTTTACAATACCTATCTACCTCAGCCCCCCTGACCCCAGGGGGTGGGGGCAGGGTTAGCACACAGGGTGCCTCTCTGTCGGTGTGCCTGCATGCATATGTATGTGTGTGTGCATAACACACATTCTGTTCAAACACCCAAATGAAATGACTTTCTGGTGTGTTCTGTCTTTATTCTGTTTTTCTTCCCTTCGTGCTTCATTCTGATGCACCCTGAAGCTGCATAAAACAAGTCTGTTATTCAACTGTAATGATTATATGCAGCCATATTTTGTCACTTTCACACATTATTATAATTTAAATAATAATTCCTAATAATAATTTATTATTTAAGTCGTGCAATCACAAACTCAAAGTGCAAGAGACTGTGGAAAGGGGAGAAAATCCTTGCAAATGGCATGGATTCTAGTTAAAGGACTCCAGAACACTCTTGTCTCTGAAACCTTTTGTATTGTTAGTGGAAAAAAGAAAAGTGTAACTCATCCAGAATTTAAAAGCTGTTAGAAATGACTTTGCATTGTTGGAACCAGCGTAACCGGTTAACCAGTGTAACTTTAACTCCCCAAAGGTGCCTGTCCTGTCAGCTTGGTGCATAAACTTAAATAATGCATAAATAACCTGTGCAATCAGAGGAAAATGGCCCCTGACTGCACAGGTCTTGAGATCACAAGAGCACACAGACGGCTCTACCAACACCCCTCCATGAATCACAATGGTGATTCATGGAGGGGTGTTTGCTTATTTAACTAAAATTAAACTTCACACAAGAACCAGTTGCTAATTATTTCTCACCTTCTGACCTGTCTTTTTTTCCCCTTCAGGTGATCGGCCTATTAGATGTTTTCACACCAGCGACAAACTTAGAGGAATTTAACGATGTGTAAGTCTCTCTCTCTCTCTCTCTCTTTATTTTTTTTTGTTGTTGTCTCTGCCTCTCCGGTGTTTACTCTTCCAGTCTGTTCACTTCCCTCCATTTCTGTCACAGCTTCTATAAGCTTTATTTTTTCCACAATGAAACCCTTCATGTCAGGAGGTGATTACCACCACAGCCAAAACTTAAGAGTTACAGATGCACGATGATACTGAAGTTCGTGTGAGTGCAGCATGTGGCGAGTGGTGCCAAGGTGAATGTAGGGTGAACACGTGCTCCTAAGGAACATCACAGCTAGTCTCCATGGTAACAGCCATCTGGCAGTGTATGTGTGCAGAATACTCAATCAGCGTCCTTGAATTCTTTGCATGGTGTAGCGTCATCAGCATGTTGCACATTTGTGGAAATGTGAGATGAACCTCCACACAAACTCATACACGGGAGGGTGGGGTTAGCCAAAGATGTACCATTTGTCTTTCATGTGACCAGTAATGAACACCTCATTCCTTGACAGTGACTTTGGGCTAGTGTTCTGTGATTAATGAGGTCACACATACACTACAGCCACTACTGGCCTCATTCAGCTGATCTGCTTGCTGTTGAACTTATTTCACTGTTGAAAAAAGATAAGTGGAAGTGTGGGTTTTTTTTTTCCTGTTGTTTTCATTTTCTGTTATCCTCCCTTTAATCTTGCTTCTTCGTCATTTTGGTTTTAATACCATAGTAATGCAGACAACTTTTAAGTTGCCACGCTTCTAAATTATTTTTACAGAAAGTGATAAATGATTTTATTGAAAACAACTTTAGTGGCAATCAGCAGGAAGTGAAAAAAATGAACCCTTTAAACTTTTAATTAAACAAAGCTGCAGCAGAAATCAAAGAGTGACTTTCAAGCGTTACAAGACTACATCTGATTGGCTGTTTGATTTGCAGGTACTTGGTGACACACCTAATGGGGGCGGACCTCAACAACATCGTGAAATGTCAGAAGCTCACGGATGACCACGTCCAGTTCCTCATATACCAGATCCTCAGAGGCTTAAAGGTTAGCGAGGTTCTCATTTTTAACTCAAAACTGTACATTTCTAAAACTTGACTTGCATTGATTCTATGGAAAAGCTGTTCCCCATTCCCCTATACATATGTACAGATTCATCTGTAATTCTCTGTATTTACTAAATCCTAGATGGCAGTGAGTCTCTTAACTTTTTTTAATTTTCTGCAAACAGTGGTAACTGAAATTGAATGAATCAAGTTGAAGTTGCAGCTAATAAATGTTAAACGGTTCCTCTTTTGGAAATTTTTGCAATGCAGGAAAGAGCAAATACTTCCCAATCAAGACTGTGAGATACATAACCTGCATACGGCTGCAGCTGGTGGCTTTTGTGTTTGCAGTATGAGCAAGCCAGATACAATTGCAGCCTATTACATGCTGCATTTTGATGTTCCACAGAAGCGTTATCTTTGTGAATCACGTGTTTACACAACTTATTAAGAGGAAGTGGATATGCCACAGTGGCTGTGATTGTGTTGGTGTAGTTACCAGCTGCAGGCCACAATTTTAAGATTTGGTTTAAATTTGTGGCTCTAAAAAAGAAATATGATGAGGTGCCAAGAGAGGAACTGTGGCGCTGTACAAAATCAGGAGTGGTGAGGGTGGTGTATGAGAACAGCGAGACAGTGGTGAGGTTTGCAGTTGGTGTGACAGATGGGTTCAAGGTGATCGGGGATCGGCTCTGAGCCCCTTCTTGTTTGCAGTTGTGATGGACAGGTTGACAGATGAGGTCAGGCAGGAGTCTCCGTGGAATACGTATGATCTTTGCAGACAGCATTGTGATCTGTAGTGAAAGCAGGGAACAGGTGGAAGAGAAGTCTGGAGAGGTGGAGGTATGTTCTGGAGAGAAGAGGAAAGAAAGTCAGTAGAAGCGAGACAGAGTACATCAGGGTTTTTGCTAGTGGTTGATCACCTGGTGCTGCGCCGAGCTGAGAATTTTACTGGTTCACTATTGGAAATATTTGATATCACCACAATTAGCAAGTGGCCACAGCTATTAGCAGTAGCAAGCAGGTGTCTGATCCTGCGATAACGCTGGGCTGTGAATTCTTTTCTGAGATGGAGGCAGATAATCTGCTGAGGCAACCCCTAAAGGGAGCAGCTGAAAGAAGAAGGTTTACATTTTGGATAGAAGCATAAATACAGGTTTAGACTGCTTTGTTAGACTGTCTACAGCGAGCCTCTCCTGTTAGGATCCTGGAAAATCAAAGCATTCCCTAATTTTTGCATTTCACATGGAAACATGGTGCAGATTTAAGAAGAAACTGTTTTAATGTAACTCGTGGCTTATTAAAGAATCTATTAAAAGTCTATTTTACTACTTGTAGTTATTCTGTCAGGCTGTAAGCTCTCTATTGATGGCTGAGCTTTAACAAAGTATTGCAGTGTAATAACGGTCAGTTTCAATGCATCTGAGACAGAAGTTCATGTAAATCATCATTTTAATGGGAGAATGCAAGACTTACTATTTATTTTGATGACTGTGACTTGCACAATCCTCTGTAGTTAAGTTATGTTAGTTGTCTTTTATTTCTATACTTGTTGGTAGGCATTTCAAGAACTGTACTGTAGTTATTTTGATGAGGTGTTTTTGTGATTGCGTTGTTTCCAAATTGATGGTGTAATTTACATTTAACTATTTTTTATGTTCTTTCCCCCCACAGTACATCCACTCTGCAGATATCATCCACAGAGTAAGTGATGAGCCCACTGAATGTGTCAATAAATGTCTGCTCTGATTGTTGAACAAAGAACGACAGTCTTAGGCTGGTTAAACTGGTATTGAACAGATGATTAATGGCACTTTAGCTATTCTGGATGGTGTTTTGTTTACAGTTTAGAGCTCTAGAATATCAGATTTACAGTACATTATTATTGTGGCCAAAATCATTAAAAAAATTGTTTTGCTTATCTGATTGTGGATTTTAAGCCAAATTTATTTGTGGCAAATGAACTAGGCTTAAAATATAATTGACCGAACAAGTACAAAAACAAAAACAAAAAAAATACACATATTTACAGTATAATTAAGTATGTAATAATGTCAGTAGGATGTCTTCTCATCTGGACTTCTGCTCCTTTTTTTTTTTTTTTTTTTTTTTTTTTTCCTCCTCAGGACTTGAAGCCCAGTAATCTGGCTGTGAATGAAGACTGTGAGCTTAAGGTGAGGAAACTGATTGATTCCGATCTAAGCTTCACCACATATGATAAAACTTCATGTAGAAGTGAAGGTGCTCAGTCATGAATCCTGTCTCATCTTTTTGTCTCTACGTCTCCGACACATCATTACATCGCTCAGATCCTGGACTTCGGTTTGGCACGGCACACAGATGACGAAATGACAGGATACGTAGCCACACGGTGGTATCGGGCCCCAGAGATCATGCTCAACTGGATGCACTACAACATGACCGGTACGTGCACAGACTTTGAATCATGTTTTGGGCTAAATCTAATGTTACATCATGTGCAATTTCAAAAAATTGTGTTGAAATAGCTTGTTGATGTCTGCGTGTTTAGGTTTGCTGTAATTCACAAAAGTCAGCATTCAAGGGTTTACAATAATGGAAAAATGAGTTTTATGTTTGCAGTATGCACTGCTGCTCTTGTTAAAACACAAAATTGTCTTCTGTATAAATGAGGAGGCAACTTTAGAGAAACTAGAGCAGCTTCTCAATTTTCCTGTTTATTCAGCGTAATCTTTAGAGGCCTTTTCATCGGCCTAATTCATGCAAAACAGACATTTGCCTTGTTGGGTGCCATTTAGTTCTGCATCACACTTGCTTTACAAGACATTAAGAGGTTGGTAGTATCAATGGGCAAATAATTAGATGTGGACTTAAACTGTACAAGCCATTTAAGTCCAGCTGCTCTGCCTTCACCAGCAGCTTTGAAAAGTTTGGTTTATGAACAAAATTTAAATTCATTGTAATTATCTGGTAAAGAGATTCATTTCCTAATATTAACACTTATAGAATTGAATTTAGCACATGTAAACCAACACAACACAGTTCTTTCACGGTTCAGCAAATTGCAAAAAAAAAAAAAATTGCATATGCATGTGCAATCATATTGTTCTGCATTATGCTGAAAAGCTTGGATTTGTATCATATCTAAAGCATTTGTATACCTGCATGTTTTAAAATATTTCTTTTTATTTAATAGTGGATATCTGGTCGGTGGGCTGCATCATGGCTGAACTACTTACAGGACGGACGCTCTTCCCTGGCACAGATCGTATCCTTCCGCCTCTGTCGCTAAAATACATTTCAGCTTGTAGCCAGCCCGCAGGTCTCTGTTAGATTAGGAGGAAGCGCTGGTTGAGTTCACACTGGTTATATCCACAGGGTTTACAGATGTATTAGACTAGTTATATAAGAATTATTGTTCACTGCACTCACTGCCAGGCTCTCACAGAATCTATTACAACACTCTTGCAAGCACACACAAAAGCACCATTTTACCTTATTTTGGGCTGACTTAAAAGCTGATAAAGGCTTGCTGAGTATTGAATTTAGTGAGCTGCATGCCAGAATAGCGAAGGAAGCTTCTGTGTATGTGTGTGTGTGTGTGTGTACATGATATGCACACTCACTCTCATATGGAGTTAATAGTCCCTTGTGGACTATGACTCAGTGCTGCCCACTTTTATCTCCACTGCTTTTCCACGATACAGTAACTTCCTGTTTCCCTCCCACAAAACCCATACACACCAACAGAGCTGTCACATGATTTAAAACAAAAACACACCAGAAGACCCTGTAATTAGTACACACACATACACATCTTCAAATACACAAGGTAGTACACACCACTGAGTTCAAGGTTTTGTTAAAAATCAAAAGCTGTTGCATAATGTTTGTAATTCCTGCTCTAAATAATCAGTCAGCCCATCTACACCTTCACTGCATGCCTTGCAGGGTTATGTGTGTTTGAATGTGTTGAAACTGCTTTGAGCCGTAGTGGAGCTACCCACCCACGGCGCTTGTTTGAATATACAGCAGTCTTTCTGGTCTGTCTCCTTTTACTTGTCTGAATGAACGCTGATCTCTGCACGTGTGTAGAGTGGGAGGGAACAAGGATGCAATGCATCACATAAGCCTTTGTGCAGTATAAGGACAGTTGCACCTCTATGTCATTGATATTTAAAATTTTGAATAACAGACATGCTGCAAGTACATGTAGTTTTTTGGTAATAGGTGGTAGTGTGTGATGAGCAGTAGTATGATCAAGTCACTTCAAGCTACTAGATGTGATTTGGAGAGTTCTTGGCATGTTGTCCAGTTACATTTTTGCAGTGTAGAGAAGCAGCAATTGGTCTATTAATTAGTTATACCATCAGCAAAAATGATGTGAAACTATGCCGACAATTTTTTCATCGTTTCAAGTCTTCTCTAATAAGAATGATGAACACACTGTTCTAGATTCTCCTTTTTTTTAAAATTTAATTTGTAGATTCAGTATCCTTTATCAAACATTTTATAATGATTTTATCACTGTTTTTAAGACTTAATAGTGAATTGTGAAACATGTGGCGAGACAAGCCAAATACTAACAGCACTGTAGCCTGTTAGCTCCAGTGAGGTCACTGCGAATGTGTTTTGTCTTTTGTTTGCCGTTTGCTTCGATGTCTTGTTATCCCTCTGTCATATTTAAGTGCACCTTAAGCATCCAAATACTTCTCATAGCCGCAGTAGGTAAAATAGTGATTATCAACTTACTGAGTACTTACTGTTTCAGTTAGCAGCTGTTATTTATGCATCAGTGTGACAGCATATGATTTAGTTGGTGGTAGACTTAATTTTAAATAAGTGGGCCTTTACAGATACAGGTGACCGCATCGACTGTTGTACGTCTCACCCTTCTGTCCTTGTTACGTCCTCCATCCTTTCTGTTTTCCTTCATGTGAGTGTGGTAGATATTGATCAGTTGAAGCTTATAATGATGCTCGTCGGAACGCCAGGGCCTGAGCTCTTGATGAAAATCTCTTCAGAGTCTGTGAGTGCCATCCCATCCAGTTTTGTTTTTTGTTTTTGATTTCTTTTGCACTGCCTGCCTCCCTATTTCATTGCCTTTGAGTTGCCCTGGCTCTGTACTCTACTACCTCTTAGCTGCACCTGTTTTCCTCTGAATTTTCTTAACACGCTGCTTTAATCACGCTTGAGCACAGTGCTTTAATTTCTGCTTCTTTCTAGCATGACTATGACTTTTTTAGACTTTCTTTTTTTTTTTTTCTTTTTTAGTCCTGCTAACTTTGTTTGACAGAGTAACCAAACTTTAGTGCAGAACCGGGTTACGGTGTTCATGAATATCTGAATATAGGTTGCAGGCAATGAAGGTTTTCTTTATATCAAAGTTTAGAAACTGTCTTCCTCTCTCTTACACCCTCTTCATCCTCACCCTGTGTGTGTTATCACCCCAGTCCCTTCCCCTTCTATACATCAGCCCTCCTAACCACACCTGCTCTTTGATGTGCTGACCTCCATGTTATGATACCCCTTGACTCAGAAGGTTTAGACATAAACCAGCTGCAGCAGATAATGCGCCTCACAGGGACGCCCCCAGCCTCCCTCATAAGCAGGATGCCCAGCCATGAGGTGAGACAAGTTCCCTTCGCCTTCCCATATGCCCCATCTCTTCCCCACAGCTGGATTCAGGGCCCAGCTGCAGTCATCCATCAGCTGATACCTACATTACTGTTTAGAGATAACTACAGCTAGACTTGATGTTTAAAATATTTCCTCCCAGTTCCTTTCTGCACACTATCCTCTGCGCTCACTCCACATATTCCCTGTTTCCTCTTTGACTCATCATGCTTGTCACAGCAAGGCTTCTGAGAGTGTTCTGCCAGTGCAGCCAGTGTATTTCGATCATCTGTCCTGTTTCACTATGAAAATAATGCCACAGTGTTTATGTAATGCATGTGATCTGGGTGTTTATTAAAATGCTTGAAACATGCCTTAATAGGAGGATGTGCAGTCTGTCTTGCAAGTTCAGTTAAGCGTTGTTGTTATATTTAAACCTTTTACATTTTTGCAGTTTAAAGGCTGCCTTATTTCTACTTATTTCCTTATTTCTTGAAGATCTTCTGCAGTTTACTTTTGCAGTACACTTCTTGTTTCTCTTTTCTCACAGGCGAGGAACTACATCAACTCACTTCCTCAGATGCCCAAGAGAAACTTTGCTGATGTGTTTATTGGTGCCAACCCTCTTGGTAAGTTCCTCTTTCAGAATGACACCACAGCTTACACTGCTGATGGCTCACCGGGTCCCTCTAGTGGTATATCTAGTGGTAGATTTAGTTTAATTACCACAGTCTTTGTTGCGTGGAGGAATTTTGTGCTTTAGCCAGTGCAAAAGGAAAAACAGTTGGGAAAGAAAAAAAAAAAACCCCTGAAATTAAATAACAATGTCTCATTGTCTTTACTTTATGTTAGGGTTCTTTCTCATGTGCATCTCATGCCACATCAGGGCATGCTTTAAGAAATCTGTTTCAGGTAACCAGTGTCAGGTTATGTATTACACTATATTGCCAAAAGTATCTGCTCGTCTGCCTTCACACACACGAACTTGAGTGACATCCCATTCTCATTCCCATAGGGTTTAATATGATGTCGGTCCACCCTTTGCAGCTGTAACAGCTTCAACTCTTCTGGGAAGGCTTTCCACAACATTTAGGAGTGTGTTTATGGGAATTTTGACCATTATTCCAGCCTTTATTTATTTAGCAGTTTCTCTGAGTGTTGCATATTCTGAAGTGAATTTGTGAGAACTTCCACTGCTGGGAGGATTGTGGTATTGTGTTAATTCAGCCTTTTATATTGGTGGTCACACTTACTGATGATTCATCAAGTGCATTTGGCTTGGCTTCTGTTTACCCTCTTAAGTCCTGTGGAAGCAGAAAGGATGTACTTAGTTTTCACAGGACTGCTCAGAGACCTGTCAGAACTTTCTTTTTATGACTGTATGAGCAGCAAACTGCAGTGATGATTGGTTGGTAGAGGAACACAAACACAATAATTCTAATTAGGTGAATAATGTGACGTAGTGTGTTCATTTACACCTCCATACTTTGTTGTGGCAGTCTGATAGAGAAGCTTTGTATGATTCCTTCTCATTTGTCTTATGCTGGACTTTTGTGTCGTCTCATAACCATCTTTATCTCCGTCATTGCTGTTGTTTTGTAGCGGTGGATTTGCTGGAGAAAATGTTGGTGCTGGATACAGACAAACGGATCACAGCTTCTGAGGCTCTGGCCCATCCTTACTTTGCCCAGTACCACGATCCAGATGACGAGCCCGAAGCAGAGCCTTATGACCAGAGCTTTGAAAGCCGTGAGCTGGAAATTGAGGAATGGAAAGGTAAGTTGAGCCATTGCTAGAAACTAGGTGGGTTTAAATTATTTATTCTGTATAATGGTAATAATGGTAAATAATATTTTAAATGATCTCTTCTCAGCCTTAACCTATGAAGAGGTGATCAGCTTTGTGCCACCATCTTTCGATGAAGATGACATGGAATCTTGAGGAGGAAGTGGCTTTTTTTCCACAATTTGTTTTCCAAGAAACACTCTTTTAAGGACTGTCAGTCTCATGTGACTATCCACCACTTTCCTCACACACGCGCACAGCGATGACATTCAAGTGCCTGCCATCATTCGTATGTGGGGGGACGCTGCGCTATCAGGGAAAAAACAAAACAAAACAACAACTTGACATCGTGTTCATACCGTCCCCTGCTCTGCTGTTTTTCTTAACATGCATCCCAATGTGCTGAGGTAGACTTTAACTCTCCTTATATTTTAGTAAGTTTTTATCTCAGATATATATTCTTTATATTCTGTCCCCTATTCTATGTACACAACAAGAAAATTACATGTCAGTATCTCCAGGCAAATTGTAATAACTGAACCGCTAAAATGTATTTTATAAATGTTTTACTTAGCAGAAAATAATACTGTAGGACAAAAATTCTGGAAAGTTTTAAACCAAGATGAGTGTAAATTTTTATCTTTCCCACACATTTTAATGTTAATGTTATTTCTACGAGTACATAGACCTATGTAGATACTACAGAAACAGTATTTGTACATAAATATTTCTGGGGAAACAGCTACCATGTGTGTAGTACTTGGAATTAACTGAGACACACGTTAGCCGACTCATTTGACAATTTATTTCAAAATGGTATATAAAAAGATACAGTATGTAATTTATTAGAAATATGTATAGGATAGTCTAAAATAGGTAAAATATTCACCCCAATATGGAAAATTCAAAGCTTCATATTTTTTAATGTTGGATTTTTACACATGGCAGCCCCCCCCCCCCCCCCCCTTTTTTTTTTTTAACAAAAAGATGAAAATATTTCTTATGTGTCCATTTTCAGTGAATATTTTATTAAGCTTCTTTCATCTTATCAGTTCTTAGCACGTCTGTCGTTTCACATGAATGTTTCAGCAAACAGCCACCGATCTCTCCACAGATCGCAGCATGATGAAGCCAGAGCTTTTGGTTTAGTAGTTTATTCAAATTTCACGTTTTCCATCACAACATCAGCCGACAATGTAATTTAATCATATTGCATTTACGAAACAGTACCATTGATGTTTATTGAATGTTTGGGGTGCCAGTTTGCCCTGTATATTTATGATCTTTTCTTATATTGTTTGTATATTGATGTAAAAGAGAATATTATTTGTCAGAATTTAAGGTTGTTATTTATGGAGAGCATATTGTATTAGTATCCAAATGTGTCATCAGTAATTTCATGGATCACTTGAGCCACAGTGACTACAGCTTTTATATCAAGCGCCAACAATGTTATCAAGATACAGTTTAAAATCAGTTTGATACGTTCTACTCAATTTGCTAACTTACCAGTGCTGAGATTGTACTTACACTGTTCCCTGATATATCGCCCACCAAACTATCACATTTTCTTAAAAAAAAAAAAGCATATCCTGAAATAGAAGCAATATGTGTATTGCATACAATTCACCATTTACTTTGACTAACAAACCACTAAACTATTTCTGAAAAAATGCTTCCAATGTGAACTATTTGAAAAGTCAAAGACACACAAGCTGTACCCACGGTCGCTCTGCCTTTGTCAACCAAACATCAGACATCAGTTACATTTGATTTCAACTGCTTGTTCTAAATGTAGTGATTTTTCTAATGTGTTATTTTACTCTTTGTGTGCTAAATCAAGATTTTATGTTATTCTGTGATTCTGTAATCATTGTTTTATAAGCAGCACCAGCCGCCTGTTGGTCGTAATTTAGCGGGGCACATGTTTGCAGGAAAGTGCGTACGTTTACTCGCTGGATGCTGAAGGGGCATGCCGAAACCTCGTATTTTATCATTTTCAAACAACCGCATTGATAGGATATTTATTTTTCTTCATATCCTGATGTCAATAGTTAATTTGGTTACGCTTGCTCTGCCTGAAATATGTTCATATTTTTTCACTATGTTTTTGACCACATGTACCAAGACAGCAGGCCATGCCACCTGTAAATACCACCATTAGAAAATAAAGGCTACTATTTTTCAAAGCTGTAACAGTATTCATTCATTGGATAACTTTTAGCTTTCAGCATGTCACCACTGGATGGCAGCAACACTCTCAGACTGGTTTGTCCCAAAGAAAAAACACCCAAACCCAAGATAAGACACACAGTGGAGGCTGTGCAATGCAGTGAAGAGTTCTCCGACTTTTGCATAGACCACTCCACAAATGCATGGCACAGTGTAGCAGAGCCACCTCAACACCACAAGACTCAGCTGTACACCTGCACTTAAAGGAGAAAGATCACTCTTGAGGATCCCAATGTTCACATTTTTGCAGTCAAAGGACAGACGGTTTGAGAGAGGAGTAAAGGAGGCCAACAGCACCTATCAGCCACCTACAGTGCAGTCCTGAAATCCCCTTCCAGGCGTTTCAACACCCCCCCTCCACACACACACACACACCTTGCCTTCAGCTCACATTGGTGGCAGAGTGGGATGTCTTACAGAGATGCACACTTGGCCGGAGTGATGGTAATGACCCACACCTTTGTTTTTCATCGACTGGGACCTAGTGTTTATTGATGATGTGACCGCTGATAGAAGTGGCTAGATGACTTCTGAAGCGCACATGGCTCTCTGCTCAGATTCAGCCAAATGCTGCAAAACTGGTCAGACAGGGCTTCATAGTGCAAATGTATAATGACCCAAAGCGAACTGAAAAAGGCACCCAACAGTTTCTCAAGGCAAAAAGAAAAAAAATAGGGTATTTGTCAAAGGCCAAGTCAGTCACCGGCTCTCAACCAAGCAGAGCGTGATTTTTAGTTGTTAAAGAAGGTAAAGAAGTGTGGGGCCCCATACATGGCACGCAAACAAGAGAGAGACTGCTGGGAGTTGCAAGCACACACTACAGAGAGCCCATACAAGTTGTGGTCAGTGTACATTCATGAAGAAGTGCTGGGCATCAACAGGGGGCACAGGTGGAGTATGACAGATGTCTTTGAACTACAAGTTGTTTTTGTATCAGTCTTATGGTCCTGGCCTTGTTGGCCAGTGTTATTAACTTTTGGACTGAGGTGGTTTTACTTCATTATTCCATGAGATTCTTGGTTTCTCTTGGACTTGTATTATTTGTTGGAGTCATCGTGTTTTCTCCTGTGGGTTTGAGCATGTTTTGCAAGAAAAAGTGAGTGATAATTTTGACTTAATTGACTACATTTAATATGTGAGACACTGAGCAGCAGCATCAGCTTTGTGACTTGTGTCGAAGGGTTCCTGTAGTGATCCTTTTGTGTTGTGTTTGGATGGAGCATTTGGGAGGAGCCCCAGTGGTAGCCTGATGTTAAAGGGCTCGGTGGCGAGGCCCAGGCCATTGTGTGTGGGCAGGGAGGCTCCAGGGCCCAGAGGAGCTGGATGCAGTAGATCCTCATGAGTGTCCTCCTCACCTGCACTGAGGGCTGTGCCGGCCTGACCTGGATGGGGGAGGGATTAATGAGGCGGTACCGAGACACCGGGGTACCCCATCCCCCCAGCTGAGACCAGTAATCAGTGAGATTGTTATTAATTCTGTACATTTGCATCACTTTGGTACAAACAGGCAAAACCTAGCATCAATAAAGCAATTTCTTGCTAGAAGCCAGAAAGAAAGAAAGAAAAAAGATGTCAGACAATTAAAGACAAAAGAGATTTTTTATTAATTTATTTTTTTTCCTTGTCACAGGAGCAGGGACAGCTGGTGGTTGGTGTTGACATCTGGCACTTGTTGCACATTTTGCGTCAGGTGTCACCACAGAAAGCCAGGAGCTGGAGCCCAGCCACCTTGATGAGGCCGCTGTCTCACTGCATGTTGGAGGTGGACCACAGAGATGGGCGCCAGCTGAGCGAGGCCAAGCAGTCAGAGGTGGAGGGGGACTGTAGGAACTTCCACGAGTTCCTTCCTACTTTTGCTTAGTAAACCCAGTAGTAGCTGGACACCTATCATCCCTGCTGTCTAGTGAATTTTGTCAGAACAACTTTGTGTAAACAGGAAAATGTGGTTAATTTTAGACCAACTGCATAACTGCCTGGTTTAACCCAGATCAATCACTTATTGTCAGAAGTAAAAACATAAAAGATGTTTGGCAGAAGATGAAACCGCCAAAGATGTCCTTCAAATGTGCTGTTGTTTGGAACTCAGCAGAAAATGTTTGTTCCTCACTGATAAAGTTACAGACTATCTGAAAAGTTAAGTTTAAATCTAGCTGGTTGGTAAAATGTATAGAAAATCCAAATTAAAACGCAAGTAGAAAATGCATGAAAAAGTTTAATGGTACCCTGTGATGGCCTGTCTTCTCATCTCATCACAGCTAAAGCCAATTAACAATCTGTAATTAATATAACAGGCATCTCTAATTAGCACACTTGAAGGGCATGTTAACACCTCAAACCCGCTGTTGTGCTCCTCAAACCATTTTTGCTTTGTGTTCATTATCCTGCTGAAATATGCCACAGCCATCAGGGAATACTGTTTCCATGAAACATGGTCTTTCTCAGGTGGACTTTGATGTTGGTGGGGGGTTTTTTCCCACTTGAGAAGTGTGCTGCACATTTTTTATCATCCACAACAAGACACTCACTTCTGTTTTCAGGGTCGCGGATGAATGAAATTCTGTTGTGAATTTTAACAGAAACAGCAGAACACATATAAAATGTTCAAAGTGGGACATTTCACTACTTCATGAAAAATATTTTGAATTTGATAGCAGCAAATTCATGCAGTCATCTGGATGGAAGCATCAGTAATTTCAATTTCAATTTTAAAAAGTACAGCTTGAGCTTGAAGTGTACAGAATGCCGTTTATTTTGTGTTCTTGCAAATAATTCAGCTGTTTATTTTCTCTGTGCTCAAAGATGACATAAGTATAATTTTTAATGATGGGTTGAAGGATTGTTGTGGTTTTTATTTCCTAGATGCTACTACATGTTTTTGAATAACAGATCTTGTAATAAAAAGCATTTTTGTGAATTTACAACACTTCCCCATTTTAATATGGTGGTTATTATTGTTTTTTGTTTTAGATACTAAATTTGTACTGTACATAGCACTGTGCTGTACTGTATACTGTAACTCTGCATATGATTTTTTTTTTAATCATTTAGTCAAATTTATGGTAATATAATCATATGTCTTTCCCTTTCATTCTATCAGTGTATCTCTGAGCTGCATTGTAAATAAACACCCAACTCTGTTACTGTGTCTGAAGCAGAGAGTGAGTGGTCTAAACGCGCTCCATCACTCATTTGGTTTTCATGTCTAATGTGAAACTTCCTGTTAGATTCAATCAACTAACTCTGACTATGTTGCTGAATCTACCATGTACCATGAATCTACCATGAATCTACAGTACATACAGGTATGTACCGAACTTACCGTACATACCTGTATGTACTGTACATACCGTACATTCCATACCATATATACCATATGTATGGCACATACCGTACAAACCACAACACCATACCGTACATACATACCATACATATATTATATATATATATATATATATATATATATATATATATATATATATATATATATATTTATTATATTTTTATTTTTCATACCGTACCTTCTGTACATACCATACGTACGATAACGTACATATATTATAAATTTTTTGTTATATTTTATATACATAAAAATTTTTTAGATTTATTTTGTACCGTACATTCCATTACATACATACCGTACCTACCGTATGTACCATACATACCGTACGTATCATACCGTACCTACCGAACTTACCATACATACGGTATGTACCGTACATACCGTACATTCCATACCATACCTTCCGTATCATATGTACGTACACTATGTACCATACCGTACATACATACAATACATATATTATAAATTTTTATTTAGATTTTTATTTATATTTTACTTTTTACATTTATATAAATATATTATGAATATATTTCAAATTTATATTTCAAATTTTTTTTTGTACCGTACATTCCATTACATACATACCATACATACCGTATGTACCGTACATTCCATTACATACATATCGTACATACCGTACATTCCATACCATACCTTCCGTATATACCGTACATTCCACAACATCCATATCATATGTACGTACAGTATGTACCATACCGTACATACATACAATACATATATTATAAATTTGTATTTATATTTTTATATTTATCTTTTTATTTTTACATTTATATAAATATAGAAAATATATAAATATATTAATAATATATTTAAAATTTATATTTCTAATTTTTATATATTTATTATATTTTTATTTTTCATACCGTACCTTCTGTACATACCATACGTACCATACCGTACATATATTATAAATTTTTTGTTATATTTTATATACGTATAAATTTTTTAGATTTATTTTGTACCGTACATTCCATTACATACATACCGTACCTACCGTATGTACCATACATACCGTACGTATCATACCGTACCTACCGAACTTACCATACATACGGTATATTCCATACCATAACTTCCGTAACATATGTACGTACAGTATGTACCATACCGTACATACATACAATACATATATTATAAATTTTTATTTAGATTTTTATTTATATTTTACTTTTTACATTTATATAAATATATTATGAATATATTTCAAATTTATATTTCAAATTTTTTTTTGTACCGTACATTCCATTACATACATACCGTACCTACCGTATGTACCATACATACCGTACGTATCATACCGTACCTACCGAACTTACCATACATACAGTATGTACCGTACATACCGTACATTCCATACCATACCTTCCGTATCATATGTACGTACACTATGTACCATACCGTACATACATACAATACATATATTATAAATTTTTATTTAGATTTTTATTTATATTTTATTTTTACATTTATATAAATATATTAATAATATATTTCAAATTTATATTTCTAATTTTTTTTTGTACCATACATTTCATTACATACATACCATACATACCGTATGTACCATACATACCGTACGTATCATACCGTACCTACCGAACTTACCATACATACGGTATGTACCGTACATACCGTACATTCCATACCATACCTTCCGTATCATATGTACGTACACTATGTACCATACCGTACATACATACAATACATATATTATAAATTTTTATTTAGATTTTTATTTATATTTTACTTTTTACATTTATATAAATATATTAATAATATATTTCAAATTTATATTTCAAATTTTTTTTTGTACCGTACATTCCATTACATACATACCGTACCTACCGTATGTACCATACATACCGTACGTATCATACCGTACCTACCGAACTTACCATACATACGGTATATACCGTACATTCCATACCATACCTTCCGTATCATATGTACGTACACTATGTACCATACCGTACATACATACAATACATATATTATAAATTTTTATTTAGATTTTTATTTATATTTTACTTTTTACATTTATATAAATATATTATGAATATATTTAAAATTTATATTTCAAATTTTTTTTGTACCGTACATTCCATTACATACATACCGTACCTACCGTATGTACCATACATACCGTACGTATCATACCGTACCTACCGAACTTACCATACATACGGTATGTACCATACATACCGTACATTCCATACCATACCTTCCGTATCATATGTACGTACACTATGTACCATACCGTACATACATACAATACATATATTATAAATTTTTATTTAGATTTTTATTTATATTTTACTTTTTACATTTATATAAATATATTATGAATATATTTCAAATTTATATTTCAAATTTTTTTTTGTACCGTACATTCCATTACATACATACCGTACCTACCGTATGTACCATACATACCGTACGTATCATACCGTACCTACCGAACTTACCATACATACGGTATGTACCGTACATACCGTACATTCCATACCATACCTTCCGTATCATATGTACGTACACTATGTACCATACCGTACATACATACAATACATATATTATAAATTTTTATTTAGATTTTTATTTATATTTTACTTTTTACATTTATATAAATATATTATGAATATATTTCAAATTTATATTTCAAATTTTTTTTTGTACCGTACATTCCATTACATACATACCGTACCTACCGTATGTACCATACATACCGTACGTATCATACCGTACCTACCGAACTTACCATACATACGGTATGTACCGTACATACCGTACATTCCATACCATACCTTCCGTATCATATGTACGTACACTATGTACCATACCGTACATACATACAATACATATATTATAAATTTTTATTTAGATTTTTATTTATATTTTACTTTTTACATTTATATAAATATATTATGAATATATTTCAAATTTATATTTCAAATTTTTTTTTGTACCGTACATTCCATTACATACATACCGTACCTACCGTATGTACCATACATACCGTACGTATCATACCGTACCTACCGAACTTACCATACATACGGTATGTACCGTACATACCGTACATTCCATACCATACCTTCCGTATCATATGTACGTACACTATGTACCATACCGTACATACATACAATAAATATATTATAAATTTTATTTAGATTTTTATTTATATTTTACTTTTTACATTTATATAAATATATTAATAATATATTTAAAATTTATATTTCAAATTTTTTTTTGTACCGTACATTCCATTACATACATACCGTACCTACCGTATGTACCATACATACCGTACGTATCATACCGTACCTACTGAACTTACCATACATACGGTATGTACCGTACATACCGTACATTCCATACCATACCTTCCGTATCATATGTACGTACACTATGTACCATACCGTACATACATACAATACATATATTATAAATTTTTATTTAGATTTTTATTTATATTTTACTTTTTACATTTATATAAATATATTATGAATATATTTCAAATTTATATTTCAAATTTTTTTTTGTACCGTACATTCCATTACATACATACCGTACCTACCGTATGTACCATACATACCGTACGTATCATACCGTACCTACCGAACTTACCATACATACGGTATGTACCGTACATACTGTACATTCCATACCATACCTTCCGTATCATATGTACGTACACTATGTACCATACCGTACATACATACAATACATATATTATAAATTTTTATTTAGATTTTTATTTATATTTTATTTTTACATTTATATAAATATATTAATAGTATATTTAAAATTTATATTTCTAATTTTTTTTTGTACCATACATTCCATTACATACATACCATACATACCGTATGTACCATACATACCGTACGTATCATACCGTACCTACCGAACTTACCATACATACGGTATGTACCGTACATACCGTACATTCCATACCATACCTTCCGTATCATATGTACGTACACTATGTACCATACCGTACATACATACAATACATATATTATAAATTTTTATTTAGATTTTTATTTATATTTTACTTTTTACATTTATATAAATATATTATGAATATATTTCAAATTTATATTTCAAATTTTTTTTTGTACCGTACATTCCATTACATACATACCGTACCTACCGTATGTACCATACATACCGTACGTATCATACCGTACCTACCGAACTTACCATACATACGGTATGTACCGTACATACCGTACATTCCATACCATACCTTCCGTATCATATGTACGTACACTATGTACCATACCGTACATACATACAATACATATATTATAAATTTTTATTTAGATTTTTATTTATATTTTACTTTTTACATTTATATAAATATATTAATAATATATTTAAAATTTATATTTGTAATTTTTTTTGTACCGTACATTCCATTACATACATACCATACATACCATATGTACCGTACATTCCATTACTTAACTATCGTACATACCGTACATTCCATACCATACCTTCCGTATATACCGTACATTCCACAACATCCATATCATATGTATGTACAGTATGTACCATACCGTACATACATACAATACATATATTATAAATTTTTATTTAGATTTTTATTTATATTTTACTTTTTACATTTATATAAATATATTATGAATATATTTCAAATTTATATTTCAAATTTTTTTTTGTACCGTACATTCCATTACATACATACCGTACCTACCGTATGTACCATACATACCGTACGTATCATACCGTACCTACCGAACTTACCATACATACGGTATGTACCCTACATACCGTACATTCCATACCATACCTTCCGTATCATATGTACGTACACTATGTACCATACCGTACATACATACAATACATATATTATAAATTTTTATTTAGATTTTTATTTATATTTTACTTTTTACATTTATATAAATATATTATGAATATATTTCAAATTTATATTTTTAATTTTTTTTGTACCGTACATTCCATTACATACATACCGTACCTACCGTATGTACCATACATACCGTACGTATCATACCGTACCTACCGAACTTACCATACATACGGTATGTACCGTACATACCGTACATTCCATACCATACCTTCCGTATCATATGTACGTACACTATGTACCATACCGTACATACATACAATACATATATTATAAATTTTTATTTAGATTTTTATTTATATTTTACTTTTTACATTTATATAAATATATTAATAATATATTTCAAATTTATATTTCAAATTTTTTTTTGTACCGTACATTCCATTACATACATACCGTACCTACCGAACTTACCATACATACGGTATGTACCGTACATACCGTACATTCCATACCATACCTTCCGTATCATATGTACGTACACTATGTACCATACCGTACATACATACAATACATATATTATAAATTTTTATTTAGATTTTTATTTATATTTTACTTTTTACATTTATATAAATATATTAATAATATATTTCAAATTTATATTTCAAATTTTTTTTTGTACCGTACATTCCATTACATACATACCGTACCTACCGAACTTACCATACATACGGTATGTACCGTACATACCGTACATTCCATACCATACCTTCCGTATCATATGTACGTACACTATGTACCATACCGTACATACATACAATACATATATTATAAATTTTTATTTAGATTTTTATTTATATTTTACTTTTTACATTTATATAAATATATTATTAATATATTTCAAATTTATATTTCAAATTTTTTTTTGTACCGTACATTCCATTACATACATACCGTACCTACCGTATGTACCATACATACCGTACGTATCATACCGTACCTACCGAACTTACCATACATACGGTATGTACCGTACATACCGTACATTCCATACCATACCTTCCGTATCATATGTACGTACACTATGTACCATACCGTACATACATACAATACATATATTATAAATTTTTATTTAGATTTTTATTTATATTTTACTTTTTACATTTATATAAATATATTAATAATATATTTAAAATTTATATTTCAAATTTTTTTTTGTACCGTACATTCCATTACATACATACCGTACCTACCGTATGTACCATACATACCGTACGTATCATACCTTACCTACTGAACTTACCATACATACGGTATGTACCGTACATACCGTACATTCCATACCATACCTTCCGTATCATATGTACGTACACTATGTACCATACCGTACATACATACAATACATATATTATAAATTTTTATTTAGATTTTTATTTATATTTTACTTTTTACATTTATATAAATATATTATGAATATATTTCAAATTTATATTTCAAATTTTTTTTTGTACCGTACATTCCATTACATACATACCGTACCTACCGTATGTACCATACATACCGTACGTATCATACCGTACCTACCGAACTTACCATACATACGGTATGTACCGTACATACTGTACATTCCATACCATACCTTCCGTATCATATGTACGTACACTATGTACCATACCGTACATACATACAATACATATATTATAAATTTTTATTTAGATTTTTATTTATATTTTATTTTTACATTTATATAAATATATTAATAGTATATTTAAAATTTATATTTCTAATTTTTTTTTGTACCATACATTCCATTACATACATACCATACATACCGTATGTACCATACATACCGTACGTATCATACCGTACCTACCGAACTTACCATACATACGGTATGTACCGTACATACCGTACATTCCATACCATACCTTCCGTATCATATGTACGTACACTATGTACCATACCGTACATACATACAATACATATATTATAAATTTTTATTTAGATTTTTATTTATATTTTACTTTTTACATTTATATAAATATATTATGAATATATTTAAAATTTATATTTCAAATTTTTTTTGTACCGTACATTCCATTACATACATACCGTACCTACCGTATGTACCATACATACCGTACGTATCATACCGTACCTACCGAACTTACCATACATACGGTATGTACCGTACATACCGTACATTCCATACCATACCTTCCGTATCATATGTACGTACACTATGTACCATACCGTACATACATACAATACATATATTATAAATTTTTATTTAGATTTTTATTTATATTTTACTTTTTACATTTATATAAATATATTAATAATATATTTAAAATTTATATTTCTAATTTTTTTTGTACCGTACATTCCATTACATACATACCATACATACCATATGTACCGTACATTCCATTACTTAACTATCGTACATACCGTACATTCCATACCATACCTTCCGTATATACCGTACATTCCACAACATCCATATCATATGTATGTACAGTATGTACCATACCGTACATACATACAATACATATATTATAAATTTTTATTTAGATTTTTATTTATATTTTACTTTTTACATTTATATAAATATATTAATAATATATTTAAAATTTATATTTCTAATTTTTTTTGTACCGTACATTCCATTACATACATACCATACATACCATATGTACCGTACATTCCATTACTTACCTATCGTACATACCGTACATTCCATACCATACCTTCCGTATATACCGTACATTCCACAACATCCATATCATATGTATGTACAGTATGTACCATACCGTACATACATACAATACATATATTATAAATTTGTATTTATATTTTTATATTTATCTTTTTATTTTTACATTTATATAAATATAGAAAATATATAAATATATTAATAATATATTTAAAATTTATATTTCTAATTTTTATATATTTATTATATTTTTATTTTTCATACCGTACCTTCTGTACATACCATACGTACCATACCGTACATATATTATAAATTTTTGTTATATTTTATATACGTATAAATTTTTTAGATTTATTTTGTACCGTACATTCCAGTACATACATACCGTACCTACCGTATGTACCATACATACCGTACGTATCATACATACCGTACGTATCATACCGTACCTACCGAACTTACCATACATACGGTATGTACCGTACATACCGTACATTCCATACCATAACTTCCGTATCATATGTACGTACAGTATGTACCATACCGTACATACATACAATACATATATTATAAATTTTTATTTAGATTTTTATTTATATTTTACTTTTTACATTTATATAAATATATTAATAATATATTTAAAATTTATATTTCAAATTTTTTTTTGTACCGTACATTCCATTACATACATACCGTACCTACCGTATGTACCATACATACCGTACGTATCATACCGTACCTACCGAACTTACCATACATACGGTATGTACCGTACATACCGTACATTCCATACCATACCTTCCGTATCATATGTACGTACACTATGTACCATACCGTACATACATACAATACATATATTATAAATTTTTATTTAGATTTTTATTTATATTTTACTTTTTACATTTATATAAATATATTATGAATATATTTCAAATTTATATTTCAAATTTTTTTTTGTACCGTACATTCCATTACATACATACCGTACCTACCGTATGTACCATACATACCGTACGTATCATACCGTACCTACCGAACTTACCATACATACGGTATGTACCGTACATACCGTACATTCCATACCATACCTTCCGTATCATATGTACGTACACTATGTACCATACCGTACATACATACAATACATATATTATAAATTTTTATTTAGATTTTTATTTATATTTTATTTTTACATTTATATAAATATATTAATAATATATTTCAAATTTATATTTCTAATTTTTTTTTGTACCATACATTCCATTACATACATACCGTACCTACCGTATGTACCATACATACCGTACGTATCATACCGTACCTACCGAACTTACCATACATACGGTATGTCCCGTACATACCGTACATTCCATATCATACCTTCCGTATCATATGTACGTACACTATGTACCATACCGTACATACATACAATACATATATTATAAATTTTTATTTAGATTTTTATTTATATTTTACTTTTTACATTTATATAAATATATTAATAATATATTTAAAATTTATATTTCTAATTTTTTTTGTACCGTACATTCCATTACATACATACCATACATACCATATGTACCGTACATTCCATTACTTACCTATCGTACATACCGTACATTCCATACCATACCTTCCGTATATACCGTACATTCCACAACATCCATATCATATGTATGTACAGTATGTACCATACCGTACATACATACAATACATATATTATAAATTTTTATTTAGATTTTTATTTATATTTTACTTTTTACATTTATATAAATATATTATGAATATATTTCAAATTTATATTTCAAATTTTTTTTTGTACCGTACATTCCATTACATACATACCGTACCTACCGTATGTACCATACATACCGTACGTATCATACCGTACCTACCGAACTTACCATACATACGGTATGTACCGTACATACCGTACATTCCATACCATACCTTCCGTATCATATGTACGTACACTATGTACCATACCGTACATACATACAATACATATATTATAAATTTTTATTTAGATTTTTATTTATATTTTACTTTTTACATTTATATAAATATATTAATAATATATTTAAAATTTATATTTCTAATTTTTTTTGTACCGTACATTCCATTACATACATACCATATGTACCGTACATTCCATTACTTACCTATCGTACATACCGTACATTCCATACCATACCTTCCGTATATACCGTACATTCCACAACATCCATATCATATGTATGTACAGTATGTACCATACCGTACATACATACAATACATATATTATAAATTTGTATTTATATTTTTTTTGTACCGTACATTCCATTATATACATATCGTACATACCGTACATTCCATACCATACCTTCCGTATATACCGTACATTGCACAACATCCATATCATATGTACGTACAGTATGTACCATACTGTACATACATACAATACATATATTATAAATTTGTATTTATATTTTTATATTTATCTTTTTATTTTTACATTTATATAAATATAGAAAATATATAAATATATTTATAATATATTTAAAATTTATATTTCTAATTTTTATATATTTATTATATTTTTATTTTTCATACCGTACCTTCTGTACATACAATACGTACCAGACCGTACATATATTACAAATTTTTTGTTATATCTTATATACATATAAAATTTTTAGGTTTATTTTGTACCGTACATTTCATTACATACATACCGTACCTACCGTATCTACCGTATCATACCGTACCTACCGAACTTACCATACATACGGTATGTACCGTACATACCGTACATTCCATACCATACCTTCCGTATCATATGTACGTACAGTATGTACCATACCGTACATACATACAATACATATATTATAAATTTTTATTTAGATTTTTATTTATATTTTATTTTTACATTTATATAAATATATTAATAATATATTTCTAATTTATATTTCTAATTTTTTTTTGTACCATACATTCCATTACATACATACCATACATACCGTATGTACCATACATACCGTACGTATCATACCGTACCTACCGAACTTACCATACATACGGTATGTACCGTACATACCGTACATTCCATACCATACCTTCCGTATCATATGTACGTACACTATGTACCATACCGTACATACATACAATACATATATTATAAATTTTTATTTAGATTTTTATTTATATTTTACTTTTTACATTTATATAAATATATTAATAATATATTTCAAATTTATATTTCTAATTTTTTTTGTACCGTACATTCCATTACATACATACCATACATACCATATGTACCGTACATTCCATTACTTACCTATCGTACATACCGTACATTCCATACCATACCTTCCGTATATACCGTACATTCCACAACATCCATATCATATGTATGTACAGTATGTACCATACCGTACATACATACAATACATATATTATAAATTTGTATTTATATTTTTATATTTATCTTTTTATTTTTACATTTATATAAATATAGAAAATATATAAATATATTAATAATATATTTAAAATTTATATTTCTAATTTTTATATATTTATTATATTTTTATTTTTCATACCGTACCTTCTGTACATACCATACGTACCATACCGTACATATATTATAAATTTTTTGTTATATTTTATATACGTATAAATTTTTTAGATTTATTTTGTACCGTACATTCCAGTACATACATACCGTACCTACCGTATGTACCATACATACCGTACGTATCATACATACCGTACGTATCATACCGTACCTACCGAACTTACCATACATACGGTATGTACCGTACATACCGTACATTCCATACCATAACTTCCGTATCATATGTACGTACAGTATGTACCATACCGTACATACATACAATACATATATTATAAATTTTTATTTAGATTTTTATTTATATTTTACTTTTTACATTTATATAAATATATTAATAATATATTTAAAATTTATATTTCAAATTTTTTTTGTACCGTACATTCCATTACATACATACCGTACCTACCGTATGTACCATACATACCGTACGTATCATACCGTACCTACCGAACTTACCATACATACGGTATGTACCGTACATACCGTACATTCCATACCATACCTTCCGTATCATATGTACGTACACTATGTACCATACCGTACATACATACAATACATATATTATAAATTTTATTTAGATTTTTATTTATATTTTACTTTTTACATTTATATAAATATATTATGAATATATTTCAAATTTATATTTCAAATTTTTTTTTGTACCGTACATTCCATTACATACATACCGTACCTACCGTATGTACCATACATACCGTACGTATCATACCGTACCTACCGAACTTACCATACATACGGTATGTACCGTACATACCGTACATTCCATACCATACCTTCCGTATCATATGTACGTACACTATGTACCATACCGTACATACATACAATACATATATTATAAATTTTTATTTAGATTTTTATTTATATTTTATTTTTACATTTATATAAATATATTAATAATATATTTCAAATTTATATTTCTAATTTTTTTTTGTACCATACATTCCATTACATACATACCGTACCTACCGTATGTACCATACATACCGTACGTATCATACCGTACCTACCGAACTTACCATACATACCGTATATACCGTACATTCCACAACATCCATATCATATGTACGTACAGTATGTACCATACCGTACATACATACAATACATATATTATAAATTTTTATTTAGATTTTTATTTATATTTACTTTTTACATTTATATAAATATATTAATAATATATTTAAAATTTATATTTCTAATTTTTTTTGTACCGTACATTCCATTACATACATACCATACATACCATATGTACCGTACATTCCATTACTTACCTATCGTACATACCGTACATTCCATACCATACCTTCCGTATATACCGTACATTCCACAACATCCATATCATATGTATGTACAGTATGTACCATACCGTACATACATACAATACATATATTATAAATTTGTATTTATATTTTTTTTGTACCGTACATTCCATTATATACATATCGTACATACCGTACATTCCATACCATACCTTCCGTATATACCGTACATTGCACAACATCCATATCATATGTACGTACAGTATGTACCATACTGTACATACATACAATACATATATTATAAATTTGTATTTATATTTTTATATTTATCTTTTTATTTTTACATTTATATAAATATAGAAAATATATAAATATATTAATAATATATTTAAAATTTATATTTCTAATTTTTATATATTTATTATATTTTTATTTTTCATACCGTACCTTCTGTACATACCATACGTACCATACCGTACCTATATTACAAATTTTTTGTTATATTTTATATACATATAAAATTTTTAGATTTATTTTGTACTGTACATTCCATTACATACATACCGTACCTACCGTATGTACCGTATCATACCGTACCTACCGAACTTACCATACATACGGTATGTACCGTACATACCGTACATTCCATACCATACCTTCCGTATCATATGTACGTACACTATGTACCATACCGTACATACATACAATACATATATTATAAATTTTTATTTAGATTTTTATTTATATTTTATTTTTACATTTATATAAATATATTAATAATATATTTCAAATTTATATTTCTAATTTTTTTTTGTACCATACATTCCATTACATACATACCATACATACCGTATGTACTGTACATTCCATTACATACATATCGTACATACCGTACATTCCATACCATACCTTCCGTATATACCGTACATTCCACAACATCCATATCATATGTACGTACAGTATGTACCATACCGTACATACATACAATACATATATTATAAATTTGTATTTATATATTTTTTGTACCGTACATTCCATTACATACATACCGTATGTACCGTACATTCCATTACATACATATCGTACATACCGTACATTCCATACCATACCTTCCGTATATACCGTACATTCCACAACATCCATATCATATGTACGTACAGTATGTACCATACTGTACATACATACAATACATATATTATAAATTTGTATTTATATTTTTATATTTATCTTTTTATTTTTACATTTATATAAATATAGAAAATATATAAATATATTAATAATATATTTAAAATTTATATTTCTAATTTTTATATATTTATTATATTTTTCTTTTTCATACCGTACCTTCTGTACATACCATACGTACCATACCGTACATATATTATAAATTTTTTGTTATATTTTATATAAATATAAATTTTTTAGATTTATTTTGTACCGTACATTCCATTACATACATACCGTACCTACCGTATGTACCATACATACCGTACGTATCATACCGTACCTACCGAACTTACCATACATACGGTATGTACCGTACATACCGTACATTCCATACCATACCTTCCGTATCATATGTACGTACACTATGTACCATACCGTACATACATACAATACATATATTATAAATTTTTATTTAGATTTTTATTTATATTTTACTTTTTACATTTATATAAATATATTATGAATATATTTCAAATTTATATTTCAAATTTTTTTTGTACCGTACATTCCATTACATACATACCGTACCTACCGTATGTACCATACATACCGTACGTATCATACCGTACCTACCGAACTTACCATACATACGGTATGTACCGTACATACCGTACATTCCATACCATACCTTCCGTATCATATGTACGTACACTATGTACCATACCGTACATACATACAATACATATATTATAAATTTTTATTTAGATTTTTATTTATGTTTTACTTTTTACATTTATATAAATATATTATGAATATATTTAAAATTTATATTTCAAATTTTTTTTGTACCGTACATTCCATTACATACATACCGTACCTACCGTATGTACCATACATACCGTACGTATCATACCGTACCTACCGAACTTACCATACATACGGTATGTACCGTACATACCGTACATTCCATACCATACCTTCCGTATCATATGTACGTACACTATGTACCATACCGTACATACATACAATACATATATTATAAATTTTTATTTAGATTTTTATTTATATTTTACTTTTTACATTTATATAAATATATTAATAATATATTTCAAATTTATATTTCAAATTTTTTTTTGTACCATACAGTCCATTACATACATACCATACATACCGTATGTACCGTACATTCCATTACATACATATCGTACATACCGTACATTCCATACCATACCTTCCGTATAAACCGTACATTCCACAACATCCATATCATATGTACGTACAGTATGTACCATACCGTACATACATACAATACATATATTATAAATTTGTATTTATATTTTTTTTGTACCGTACATTCCATTACATACATACCATACATACCGTATGTACCATACATTCCATTACATACATATCGTACATACCGTACATTCCATACCGTACCTACCGTATGTACTATACATACCGTACGTATCATACCGTACGTACCGAACTTACCGAACATACGGTATGTACCGTACATACCGTACATTCCATACCATACCTTCCGTATCATATGTACGTACAGTATGTACCATACCGTACATACATACAATACATATATTATAAATTTTTATTTAGATTTTTATTTATATTTTATTTTTACATTTATATAAATATATTAATAATATATTTAAAATTTATATTTCTAATTTTTTTTTGTACCATACATTCCATTACATACATGCCATACATACCGTATGTACCATACATTCCACAACATCCATATCATATGTACGTACAGTATGTACCATACCGTACATACATACAATACATATATTATAAATTTGTATTTATCTTTTTATATTTATCTCTTTATTTTTATATTTATATAAATACAGAATATATATTAATATATAAATAATATAATTTATATTTTTGATTTTTATATATTTATTATATTTTAATATTTCATATATTTTTATATTATTAAATATAAATATTTATGAATATATTAAAATATGTACCGAACATACAGTACCTGCCGTATGTTTGGCACATACTGTACATTCCACAACATACATACCATATGCAAGTGCATGCCATAAATATATTATAAATTTGTATTTATATTTTTACATTTATCTTTTTATTTTTATATTTATATAAATATAAAAAATACATAAAAAAATATATATTTACAATTTATATTTTTGATTTTTATATATTTATATTTTCATTTTTTATATATATTTACATTAATAAATATATATAAATATATTAAAATATACCGTACATACCGTACATACCATACCGTACGTACCGTACATTCCATTACACACCTACCGTATGATACCGTATGTACCGAACATACCGTAGAGACTGTATGGACCTGTATGTACTGTACATTCCATACGATACATACTGTATGTATGGCAGATTTTGTACAAACCAAACCATAAATACATACCATTTGTACCATACCATACATATATTATAAAGTTTTATTTATATTTTATATATATATATATATATTTATATAAATTTTTTAGATTTATTTTTTATATTTTTATACATATATGTAAATATAAATATACATACCGTACCTTACATACATATCTTACCGTACATACCATACTGTACCTACCGTATGTACCGTACATTCCATACCACATACACCGTATATATGGCACATACCGTACAAACCACACCATACCTTCCGTACATACGTACAGTCCACAACATACATACCATATGTACGTACAGTATGTACCATACCGTACATACATACCATACATATATTATAAATTTTTATTCATATTTTTATATTTATCTTTTGATTTTTATATTTATATAAATATAAAATATACATTAAAAATATATATTTACAATTCACATTTTTAATTTTTATATATTTATTTATATTGTATTTTTCATACATTTATACATTAATAAATATATATATTAGGGGTGGGACTTTAACGCGTTAATTTCGATTAATTAATTACGGGGAAATTAACGCGTTAAAAATTTTAACGCATTTTAATCGCACTTTGCACCGTCGAACGTTTCTCAGTGCGCGAGTTCCCGGCATACAGATTATATCGACGCACAATGTCCAAATTAGGGGCCGCATCCTGCGAAGGACCCGGCCCACGTCTTTCGCAACCCACGAACACCACAAAGGCCGGAAGTGAGCAGCTAGCCTTCATATCAGCGTCACCTGCCGTCACCTCTGTGTAGCTCATGTCGCCTAGCAACCGTGAGTGCGAAGCACAGCTGTGTAAAAACAGCTGGTTAAACGGAGAACGAACTTTTTCTCCTTTTTGTGGTTTAATTTTAAGTCTTTAATTCAAAATAAGCTGTTAAAACAAGCAGAACAACATCAAGGAATACAGCTGAGTGAATGATTAATTTCCAACTATAACAAGTGAGACATTAATGTTGAATAAAACTATCCAGTTATGATGCTTAACTTTAATTTCAGGAGTTTGCTTATCACAGGAGCACTTCCACCCTTCGTTGGTCTGTGTAGCAGACTGGTGGGAAAATAAACAAGATTTTGAAGTTTAAGCTTATGTATATTGATTTATTCATCAACCAAACTTAAATTAATATTTATCATGTTAAATATTGAAATGCGATTAAAATGCGATTAATTTCGATTAATTAATTACAAAGCTTGTAATTAATTCGATTAATTTTTTTAATCGAGTCCCACCCCTAATATATATATATATATATATATATATATATATATATATATATATATATATATATATATATATATAAATATATTAAAATATACCGTACGTACCATACCGTACATACCATACCGTACGTACCGTACATTCCATTACACACCTACCGTATCATACCGTATGTACCGAACATACCGTAGAGACTGTATGGACCTGTATGTACTGTACATTCCATACGATACATACCGTATGTATGGCAGATTTTGTACAAACCAAACCATAATTACATACCATTTTTACCATACCATACATATATTATAAAGTTTTATTTATATTTTAGATATTTATATATATATATATATATAAATTTTTTAGATTTAGTTTTTTATATTTTTATACATATATGTAAATATAAATATACATACCGTACCTTACATACAATACCTTACATACAATACCTTACATACAATACCGTAGAAACCACACCATACCTTCCGTACATACGTACAGTCCACAACATACATACCATATGTACGTACAGTATGTACCATACCGTACATACATACCATATTGTATTTTTATTCATATTTTTATATTTATATAAATATAAAATATACATTAAAAATATATATTTACAATTCATATTTTTAATTTTTATATATTTATTTATATTTTATTTTTCATATATTTATACATTAATAAATATATATATAAATATATTAAAATATACCGTACGTACCATACCGTACATACATACCGTACGTACCATACCTTACATATAAATTTTTAGATATTTATATTTTTTATATTTTATATTTTAATAGATACATAGAAATATAAATATACATACCGTATGTACTATACGTACCTCACATACACTTACCGTACATACCATACTGTACCTACCATACGTACCGTACATTCCATACAAACCACACCGTACGTACCATACCTTACATATATTCTAAATGTTTAGATATTTATATTTTTTATATTTATATATATATATATATATACATATGAAATCAGTTGAGGTTGAGACCTTGGTTATTCGATGGCCTATGCCTGGTGCTATATGGACAATCATAATTCTGAGTTATATAAAATGAAAATTGATTTATGGAATGTAACAAATAATCTGTATGATTTCTAAGTTGATAAGAATGTGTATAACACAGAAATGATTTTAAAGCACAACAAGTTAAGGAAATTGTGAAATCTTGGAGAATCACTGAGCAGGGTAAGATGAGGAAATGAAACCTGTTGCCTAGGAATCAGTAGGAACCGAGGGGAAAAACAAGCTGAAAATAGCTTTAGATGGAAAGTACCTAACAGGCCTTGTATTACGAGAAATGAAGTAATGGTTAAGTCAAATACCATAATTGGAAGCTGGGCATTGGAGTGATAATTTGTCATGATGATGTTTTAAAACTAGGATGTGTCTTAGATTTAAAATATAAAAGGTGATGCACAGAAGTAAGAGAATCTTGGGAGCCCTTCCCAGCACCAGGACTGATCTGCAGAATGGACAGGGCCAACCCAGCTGTGGACAACTAATTGACTTGGAATGGTTTTGAGTGCATTCTCCCTGTATTTTCAGTTGAAGATTGGAAGTACCTAGGCTGTTGGATTTCAGGGAGGATTTCTGCATAACAGTAAGGACTATAAAAGAGGACAGTTGACAGAAGAAAACCAACATCTTTCTTTTTGGACTTCTCCTTTTTCCCCACTTCACTGCGGCAGCAACAGACTGGACATCGGGTGTGGTCGCTTCGGCCGAGTGACTCACTTGAAGTCCTTTCTTCCCAAAATAGGATGTTAACCAATTGGATATTTTCAAGCCCCTTCCTCAACAACCCAGCTCTTAAGTATACCATCCTGATTCAGATCTAGTAATTCTGAAAGATATGCTCTGTGATTGATTCATTTTGATTCTGAAACTTAAATTCTAAGTTGATTGTTGAATTTGGAGAATTGATTAAGAATTGATTTTGAGCTAAATGCAAACTGCTTGAGCTGAAACCTGCATAATAAAATTTGACTCTAAAAAGTCAGTATAATTCTCTTGAGAATTATTTTCCCCATTAACGGTACATCTATATCCATGCAACAGTAAAACTCTAGGCAAGTCAAGCTACAACATCTGGTTCTGTTTGGACACACTAGTCGTTAATAATCCACTTCAACTTTACTTATGTCCCTTGGGCTCACTGTCCGAGCCGATAAAATAATCTGACCAGTAATGATGAGCCACTACAACTAATTCGGACTATATTTCGGGGTCGACTGTGGAAGCCTTCCTGATCAGCGGCATTGGAGTATAGAGGAAGCGGGGCAGAGGTTAGGATTATTAGTGGTTAGAAGCCAGATGAGTCACCCCATCACAGCTTAAGTAGTGTCACTGAGTTGCAGGAGAGGGTAATACCCCACTGATGAAAGTGATTTGGACCCCATGAAACGGAGTAGCTGTCACAGAGGTAAATACCTGTGGGATCTAACAATATATATAAATATACATACCGTATGTACTGTACGTATCTTACCATACATACCGTACGTACCATACCTTACACATATTACAAATTTTTAGATATTTATATTTTTATATTTTAATATATATATACAGGGGTTGGACAATGAAACTGAAACACCTGTCATTTTAGTGTGGGAGGTTTCATGGCTAAATTGGACCAGCCTGGTGGCCAATCTTCATTAATTGCACATTGCACCAGTAAGAGCAGAGCGTGAAGGTTCAATTAGCAGGGTAAGAGCACAGTTTTGCTCAAAATATTGCAATGCACACAACATTATGGGTGACATACCAGAGTTCAAAAGAGGACAAATTGTTGGTGCACGTCTTGCTGGCGCATCTGTGACCAAGACAGCAAGTCTTTGTGATGTATCAAGAGCCATGGTATCCAGGGTGATGTCAGCATACCACCAAGAAGGATGAATCACATCCAACAGGATTAACTGTGGACGCAAGAGGAAGCTGTCTGAAAGGGATGTTCGGGTGCTAACCCGGATTGTATCCAAAAAACATAAAACCACGGCTGCCCAAATCATGGCAGAAAAATGTGCACCTCAGCTCTCCTGTTTCCACCAAAACTGTCCGTCGGGAGCTCCACAGGGTCAATATACACGGCCGGGCTGCTATAGCCAAACCTTTGGTCACTCGTGCCAATGCCAAACGTCGGTTTCAGTGGTGCAAGGAGCGCAAATCTTGGGCTGTGGACAATGTGAAACATGTATTGTTCTCTGATGAGTCCACCTTTGCTGTTTTCCCCACATCCGGGAGAGTTACAGTGTGGAGAAGCCCCAAAGAAGCATACCACCCAGATTGTTGCATGCCCAGAGTGAAGTATGGGGGTGGATCAGTGATGGTTTGGGCTACCATATCATGGCATTCCCTTGGCCCAATACCTGTGCTAGATGGGCGCGTCGTTTCCAAGGACTATCGAACCATTCTGGAGGACCATGTGCATCCAATGGTTCAAACATTGTATCCTGAAGGCGGTGCCGTGTATCAGGATGACAGTGCACCAATACACACAACAAGACTGGTGAAAGATTGTTTGATGAACATGAAAGTGAAGTTGAACATCTCCCATGGCCTGCACAGTCACCAATATTATCTAAAAATTATTGAGCCACTTTGGGGTGTTCTGAAGGAGCGAGTCAGGAAACGTTTTCCTCCACCAGCATCACATCGTGACCTGGCCACTATCCTGCAAGAAGAATGGCTTAAAATCCCTCTGACCACTGTGCAGGACTTGTATAAAATCAGGTGTTTCAGTTTCATTGTCCATATATATATACCTTATGTACTGTACGTATCTTACCATACTTACCATACTGTACCTGCTGTACGTACCGTACATTCCATTACACACATACCGTACCTACCGTATAATACCGTCTGTACCGAACATACCGTAGATACTGTATGGACCTGTATGTACCGTACATTCCATACCGTATGTTTGGCACATACCGTACAAACCATACCATACCTTCCGTACAAACCTTGCATTCCACAACATACATACCATACCGTACATACCATACCATACACATATTATAAATTTTCTATATTTATTTATATTTTTAATATATTTTTATATTAATATATTTATAATTTATATAACTTATAATTTAATTTATATTTAATTTAATGAATATAAATATATATACCGCACATACCGTACATATATTATAAATTTTTAATTATATTTTATATACATTTTTCATATTTATTTTTTATATTTTTATGTTTTAATAGATATATAAATATACATACCTTCCCTACAATACGTACATACTGTACATATCTTGCCGTGCATACCATACTGTACCTATCGTACGTACCATACATTCCATTACATACATACTGTACCTATTGTATGTACCATGCATACTGTACGTATCCTACCATACATACCGAACATACCGTACATACTGTATGTACCTATATCTACCGTACGTACCGTACATTCCCCAGCATACATACCGTATGTACGTACAGGATGTACCGTACATATATTATAAATTATTATTTATATTTTTTATTTATCTTTTTATTTTTATATTTATATAAATACAGGAAATATATAAATGTATAAAATAAAAAATAAGATAATAATATATTTATATTTTTTTTACATATTTATTTATCTTTGTATTTTTTATATATTTTAATATTAATAAACATACATATATATATATATTTATATATATATTTTAAAATATAAATATATATATATATATATACAGTATGTACCTGTATGTACTATACATAGCGTACTTTCCGTACATACCGTACATATATTATACATTTTTAGTTGTATCTTATATACATATATATTTATATATAATTTTATATTTATTTTTTATGTATTTATATATAAAACAGCTCGGTCAATATAAAAAAAATTATTTAAACAGTTTAAAAAATGTATAACCATAAATTTATGTATATAAACATATAAGTAATAAATATATTTTTCTTTACATTATATATATATATATATATATATATATATATATATATATATATATATATATAAATAAATGTAAAAACATAAACATATAAAAATATAAATAATATATGTACAGTATGGTACGTATATGCACGGTACGGTATGCATGTTATGGACCGTACGGTAGGTACGGTATGGTATGTATATTTAAATTTTTAATTTTATATATATTTATTTTAGGGGTGGGACTTTATCGCGTTAATTTCAATTAATTAATTAGGGGGAAATTAACGAATTAAAATTTTTTATGCATTTTTTTTTTTTTTTTTTTTTGCCTGTCATGTCTGGCAGATCTTGCAAACAGAACTGTGATCTGAATGCATTGTTGTGCCAAACATATTTGCTATTTCAAGATGAGCTCTATAGGTTCTCTATAGGCTCCTCTTGTTACTGTGTAATCCTTTATTTTATTTGAATTATTTTTAACATGCTATTTATCAAATTGTGCCAGAAATGACAGGCTTAAGAAATAGAAAAGAGAAAAGAAAGAAAAGAGAAAGGGAAAGAGGAAGAAGAAAAAAAAAAGAGAGAAAATAGAAAAAAGAAACAGGAAAAAGTGCAAGTAAGTAAACCAAATAGTTAGCCACTTGTTAAACTTAAGATATTGACAATATCTGCAAAATTAAAGATTGTGTGGAGAAAAAAAAATAAATAAATAAATAAAAATAAAAGAAGAATAGTTATACAAACCAACCATTTTGTGTCATTATGTGGGTATATGTGTTTGTGTCATGAAATGTACTTACCAATGAAGGCAGAAAGCCGCAGCCCCGCCCATCAGAACCCAGAGGCAGGCAAAGAGAATCCCAGGAAGCCCAGGCCACCAGCAGCCCATCAAGACCTACGAAGATCCGCGGCCACTCATTCCAAAGACAACCGTACACCCCTCCCAGCAGACGGAGGACGGAGGTCTCAGATGGAGTCCCAGCAGCCAAGGAGCAAGGGCACCAGAGCATTCGAGGCAACGAGAAGCCAGCCCCTTCCCCCCAGCGGCCAGCCCCCCGCACGGCCGGCAGCAGGGCCCCAGGGCCCCCGGCACCCAAGGGCCGCCCGAGCCCCCACAGGGCCCCCCCCACGCCGAAGAAGCCAACGCAGCCCCGCGCCGCAGCCCCCAGGGGAGCAGGTCACCACCCACATCAGAACATCCGGCCCCACCCAGGAACCAGGAGGTACCCACACCCCAGGGGGGCAGGGGGGGAGAGGCAACCAGCAAGGAGCAGTCAGGAGGCAAGCCACCGGCCCAGACCCAGGTCCAGCCAAACATACAACCACACGCACACCGGCAAGCACACCCATGTACACATTTATACACAAACACACTCTCCCACACACATATAAGGAGGTATAAGGTACCACCTTCTGTCAAATGCATGTCAAGATCTTATCAGTAATAGATAAAGATCTATAGCATAGATAAGATAAGCAATTTTCATATAGATGACGTCATATTTTTAATTGAATGTAGATTATAAAAATTGATAATATTATGTAAGGGGTATATGGAAATGAATGTCAGGGTTGGTGCTTATGTGTCACTATAGGGGGAGGTGGGGTGAAAGTATACATAAATATATATATATATATATATATTTATATATTTATATATATATATATTTATATATTTATTTTAATTGGGTATTTTCTTTTTATTTTGTAAACATAAATAAATAAAAAGGCACAGGACTTGTCATTTCATTTGTGTGAGACATTACAGCATGTATAGTTTGTTTTTTTTCTTTTCATTTTTCATTCAGCTATGACTGAAACATTTTGCTGTGGACCACATTGGAAATCTTTACTTAATTTTATTTGTATATGTTTAATTCCGTCTAAAAAAATGAATGAAATCAAGATTCGTTTTACCCGGTTTTCGCAAAGACAGCACCAGGACACCGTTAGTGAGCCTACTGAGACCTCTGTGTGCCACCGTGAATGTGATCAGAAATAGGTCAGACAGAAAGGTCGGCAAGCCTGAACTTTCGCCCCTCCTCCCTTCCTCTCTGCCCCCGCCTCTCTCTCTCTCTCCTGCTCCTCCTCCTGTTCCTCCTCCTGCTCCTCCCCCTGCTCCTCCTCCTGCTCCTCCTCCTCCTCAGTTAGGGTTTTGTGTTTAATTCTTCTGAGGAAAAAGAAAAATTAAAAAATGAAATTGTAAATTAAAAAATATAATTGAAAATAAAAGCAAATAAAATAAATAAAAAGAAGAAAAGCAAATGAAAATATATAAGCAAGAAAAAATAAAAGTAAATGACAAAAACTAAAAAGTAAATGAAAACAAAAAAAAATGAAAGCAAATAAAATTGAAAATTAAAAAATAAAATTGAAAATTAAAAAATAAAATTGAAAATTAAAAATAAATGAAATTAAAAAATAAATTGTAAATGTAAAAATAAAATTGTAAATTAAAATTTAAAAAGTAAACTAAAAATTAAATTTTTAAAAAGTAAAATAAAAGTAAATTAGTGAAATCATCTGTTTTTTAAAAAAAGTTTTCTGTTTTTCTAGTTCCACTAAAAACCTACCCCTCCCTCCTCCCTCCTCCCTCCGATGTTGAGCCGCTTTGAGATGTCGAGCCGCTTTGAGATGTTATCCACCTCTCTGTATTACAGTGTATTACGGTATTGAAAAAAGAAAAACCAATACTTTAGACTTCAGTGGGGCCCCACCTATGCCCCTATTCAGGGCCTCTCTTTTGACGGTAACACCTCTGTTTGCTTTAGGTAAGATACAGAAAAATAACGGTCACCGAACCTCTTTAGCTTGTTGTACGCATCTGTTTCTGTAAGATAAGTAACCCACACCTCTTTTTTCCGATCGATCAATTTCATAATTGGTTTGGACAGAACAGTGAGCACATCAGAGCCTGTCTTGTTTATGAAAAAAACAACTGAATCTACTAAATGTTGACACCTTTTTTTTGGGGGGTAAGTTACGTTTTATTTCCACTTTTTATTTGTATGCTTAGTTTCAGCTTCATAACTTTAAAAAATATATAGGTTATTATAGATCACAGGCCCGCCTTAGAAAGAAGTATGATAAAATCTAACTGTCAAACACACAAACCTATAAAGAGCCTCAGTGTAAATATGCTGTTAGTTTGTTCCTCTAATTGTAACTGTCACTAGGATTTTTGATAAAGACATGGATTATTCAGGTACATCAAATTCTGTTTTTAGGTTTTAGATCATTTTAAAAACTACTTTTCTAAATTGTTTTTTACTTTTAGATGACACGTTCATTGGCTCTATTTCAGACACAGATGACGGTAATTTTTTTTTTTTTTCTCTTTTTTCACCACGTCTTTTTTGATGAATAATGAGGTCATATAACGTTTTTTTTTCTTTCAGATGTTGAATTGATTGAGGAGTCAGATGTTGGTATGGCTTTTTTTTTTGTTATATATATTTTTTCAGACAAAAAAAAAAAACAAAACGACTTAAAAATAACACACTTTTTTAAAAAACCATTTCAGACATATCTGACTTAGACCGCTATCTTCACGATCAGAGAGCTTTCTCCTCTCCGAAAAGAACTCGCCTCGGTTCAGCTTCTAAAGGCTGTAAACTCACAGACAGCCAAAGACAGATTCTCCGTGGTGCTACCTCAATAGGAAAACATCTCACAGTTGACAGAGGTGACAAAACCCTAATCCATTTACCCCACATAAGTATTAAAGATAGGTGAGAATGTTAACTATGTTTTGTTTTATTATTTTTTAAAAATCTATCTTTCAGGAGGCAAAAGTGTGACTGGAGCTCGCATACCAATACGCAGAAGGAGGCGGAGAAATGAGAGGAGGTCCAGACGCGAATACACCCAAGTTCTTCGTAAAATATTTACACTCTTGTTAGAGTTATTAAACTTATTAAATCACTTATGTCTGAAAAAGTGACCTAAACTTTTTGTTTTGTTTTTGTTTTTTTTGTTTTGTTTTGGACTGTGTTTTGATTTAACAACATTAAAATGTCTAATAATGATTATTTTAGAGATTTAAATGCAGCTTTAGCCTTGTTAGGGGGTGAAAATAGAGAGAACACTAGTCAATCCAATCCTGTTATTGATTCTGTGAACTCTTTAAGCTCTTCACATGTTGATAATACATCTGATAACAGTACTGATCCCCCTCAAAATCACAATGCATTTGATGTTTTTGACGCTATCGATAATGCTTTAGCTCAATTACAGTCTAATCAACCGCCTATACCATCTGAATTATTAGATGAGATAAACCTGTTAAATCAGAGACCCTGTGAAAATCCCTGTTCGGTTCAAACAAATTGTTCTACAGTACATTTTGCTGTACCTACTGTTCCAGCACCTGCTGCTGTACCTGCTGCTGTACCTGCTTCAATTGCATCACCAGCATCCCCAACATCACCAGCATCACCAGCACCCCCAACATCACCAGCATCCCCAACATCACCAGCATCCCCAACATCACCAGCATCAGCTACTGTAGGTACTTTTCCAACTGTGCCAAGCATCCAGCAGGGGGGTGGTGAAGAGATTCCTATTTCTGAGACTCAGGGACCTCCCTTTGATATTGTTTCACGTAGTAAATTCAATAACCTTGAAATTAGACAGATTTTAAATTTCCCGATGCCTGAAAATGTTCCTGACTATGGACGATATTACCAGGCTGTATTAACATCCGCACGTGAGATTATAAGTAGGCTTCTGGCGCAGATTCAGCATGGCGATTTAGTGCAATTAGAACTACAGGGCAGAGATCTACAACATAATGTCTCTTCAGTTATCAGAGTTCATGACAGTTATGATGATATCAATTTATCTGAATTTGAAAGCCTCTTACTAAGAGCTGTACAGTCAAACTGGAGTGTTTTTACTGACTCGTCATTAACGTTAACGGCTCAAATTGTTAGGCCTCCTAGCGGTAGTGGTAAGAGACTTTTGAAAAAAATCCTCAACAATGAAATAATACGTAAAAAAAGACGTTTTTTATATGTTCTCGGGAATAACAATCACCTGTGTTTTGCAATCAATTTAGCTCATCTTTTGAACCCTGAATTAAATGATTCCCAGACTGAGGACTTAGGTAAACAAATCCAGGCAAGTGCCGGTATATCTGAAGACCGACCTGTCAGCTTTAATGATGTTTATAAATTTGAATTAGCTCTGGATTGTAAGATCGTTGTCTTTTACAGAACCGAATGGGATCGTGATTTAAAGAAATTTGATACACAATCCCCCAAAAGGGAAAAAGTTTTATTTCTTTTTCTGTTTCAAAATCATTATTATGCAATTAAAAATCTAAAAGCTTTTCTGGGCACCAAGCATGCATGTCAATACTGTTACACAGGGTTTAATAACCCTGTATCCCATCATTGTGGAGGCTACTGTGCAGTGTGTCTGGATCCTGAATGTAAACAGGGTTTTTTTTATTATTCAGAAATCTGTTCTGATTGTAATAGAGTCTGCAGGTCTAAAGAATGTTACATCCGTCATAAAAAACCAAAACAGATAGGTGACAGATTTGTTAGCAACTGCCAAATTTATAAAAAATGTCAACAATGCGGTTATGTTTTCTATGTAACTAAAAAAGGTACCCAGCATAAATGTAATGATGTCAAATGTGTAATCTGTGGTATGGAGATCTCTGGGGTTGATACTCATCAGTGTTACATTAAGAAATTGGAAAAAGAAACAAAAGACAGTAAGAAAATAGTTTACTATGATTTTGAGACATTTGTAGACCAGACTGGTGAACACAAACCATTTCTTGTATGTACAGAAACAAATCAGGGTCACAAGTGGTTTGCTAAAGGTTGCAATTGTGTTGAAGCTTTCTTACTCCATTTTAGAAGACCTTATTTCAAGGATAGTGTTCTCATTGCTCATAATTCTAAAGGGTTCGATGGCTATTTAATATTATCTGTAATGGCTCGACAGGGTCTTAAACCAAACATAATAATGCAAGGATCTAAAGTTATCAGTTTCATAGACCCTGACTTTAACCAAAAATATATTGATTCTTCCAGTTTCCTCCCAATGCCTTTATCAGCAATACCAAAAGCCTTAGGTTTTCACGACAAAGTTAAGGGCTATTTTCCCCATTCATTTAGTTGTAAGAATAATCTGTCATACATAGGACCTTATCCAGCACCATCAGCTTATGGTCTAGAACGTATGACAACAGAGGGTCAGAGAAACTTTTATAAGTGGTACAACACTAAAAGAGGTAAAGTTTTTGATTTATGAGAGAGGCATTATTGTACTGTGAAAATGATGTAGACATATTAGCTCAAGGTTGTACCATTTTTAGAAAGGGCTTCATGGAAGTAGCAGGAATTGATCCTTTTGCTTGCACTACCATTGCATCAGCCTGTATGAAATCTTTTCAGACAAATTTTATGACCCCAAACACTTTAGCATTAACTGTCCCTGAACTATACAGAAGGCAGGTAAAATCTTTTTCTTCAGCATCGATCCAGTGGTTAGAATACGAATCTTATACACGAGGGTCTTTCATACAACATGCCCTTAATAAAGGCGAAAGACAAGTTGAAAATTTTATGTTGATGGCTTTTTAGATTCAGAGGTCAGACATGTGTTTGAGTTTCTTGGCTGTTTCTGGCACGGCTGTGCCATGTGTTACCCAAATCAACATGAAAAACACCCTTTTCTGGGGAAATCTTTCGGAGATGTTTATGTTGCCACACTTACCAAATTACAACGATTAAGAAACAATGGGTTTGTAATACATGTTATGTGGGAACATACTTGGAATAGTCTTAAACAGTATGACCCAGATGTTAAGGCATTCTTAAATGCTTTCAACCCTCCAGAACCTCTACACCCCCGTGACGCTTTGTTCGGAGGCCGAACGTGTGCTGCACGTTTGAGATATACAGCCCAGGAAAATGAGAAGGTCCACTACGTGGACTTTACCTCTCTGTATCCTTATGTTAATTCCACTAAGCATTACCCTCTAGGGCATCCTAAAATTATATTCAGGGACTTTCAAAACCCTAAAAACTATTTTGGACTTATAAGAGCCATAGTGCAACCCCCACGAGGGCTGCTTTTTCCTGTATTACCTTTCCGAACCAGGTCAGGGAAGTTGATATTCACACTCTGTAAAACTTGTGCTGAGCAAAACAACCAAGATTCAGCCTGTAACCACAGCAATGAGGCCCGGGCTCTGACAGGTGTCTGGACTACTCCTGAATTCAATACTGCTCTTGATAAGGGGTATCAAATAATTAAAATCACAGAAGTTGGCATTTTGAAAGAAAAAGTAATACATTATTTAGTGATTATGTGAAAACTTTTTAAAGGATAAACAGGAGGCTTCAGGGTACCCTGATGATGCTGTCGATGAAGACAGTAAACAGAGTTACATTGCAGATTATTTAATCAACCAGGGGATTGCCTTAGACCCGGAAAAAATAAATTTAATCAAGCTAAAAGACAGGTTGCTAAACTATGTCTAAATAGCCTTTGGGGAAAGTTTGGACAGAGAAACAATCTAACCAAAACACTCTGGTCAGTGAGCCTGAACAATTTTTCAATTATATGTTTTCACCTAAATATAAAGTAAAATATTTCTCTTTGTCAGTGATCAATTAGCCCTTGTTCAGTGGGTTCATCCTGATATCTCCATACCAACCGCACAGACAACATCTTTGTTGCTGTTTTCACCACAGCTTACGGGCGCCTAGAGCTGTACAAGTATTTAGATAAACTACAGGAAAAAGTTCTATATTACGACACAGACAGTTTAATATATATTAATAGAGATGGGGATTGTCCTCTGCCTTTAGGCAAATATCTAGGGGAGTTAACAAGTGAATTAGATCCTGATGATTTTATTATCGATTTTGTCTCTTCAGGTGCTAAAAGTTATGGTTATAAAACCAAAAATTTAAAAGTTGTTTTAAAAGCTAAAGGAATAACACAGACACATGATTGTTGTGAAAAAGTGAATTTCGAGAGTATAAAATCTCTTGTTGAAGGGTACATTGATAAATCACAGGTGGATTCTGTAATAGAAGTACCACAGCACAATATAGTCCGTGATAAATCTGAGTTTTCACTCAGAAATTCCAGGTTTATTAAAAATTCAGGGTTGTTTTTGACAAGCGAAGGCTGCTATCAGACGGACAGACACAACCATTTGGATACTGAGATAAAAGATGTTTAATACTGTGGATTTCGATCATCGGCTTCAAGTGCCTTTTTCATGTCTGGTCTCCGGCCCAAGTGGATCTGGGAAAACTTTTTTTGTAAAATCATTGTTGGATAATGCAATGTGTGTATTGAATAAGCCAATTGAAATATTGTGTGGATATATACATCTTTTCAGCCTTTGTATGATGAACTGCGCAAGAACAATAAAAATATAAAATTTATTGAAGGCTTGCCTGATTCATTTGACGATGAGAATCTCTTTCCACATGGCCTGAACCATCTAATTGTCCTGGATGATGTCATCTTTCAAGCTTCTAACCATCCCGAAGTCGTACGGCTTTTTACACAATACAGGCACCATAAAAATATGAGTGTTGTTTTG